>NC_043964.1:4745975-4770975 GCF_902148855.1 Sphaeramia orbicularis
TGGAAAAAAAAAAAAAAATCTGTTGCATTATGCAGTTTCCAATCAAGACAATTGTTTAATATAAAAAAGCTAAAATTTTCACTTTCCTTGGTCTCAGGAGGATATTATATTCTGTCCTCTTCTTATCCTCTTATTTCTATTATTCTATCCTTTTAGTTTTCCTAGCTCTATGTCAGACTTCTTTTTAAGTGTGGATGTTTGTATGTCATACTATTACAAAAGAAATTCCCAAGTTGGGGATGAATGAAGTACGTCTAAGTAAATTTAAATGTTGTTAACAAAGTTTTTGTTTTTTTAAAGAAGATGCAAATCGGGTAAGGTCCACAAATTGGTTTTGTCCAAACAGAGTTGCCGTAGTTTTGTGTCCATGATGGTGACCACAGATGGAAATTAGCTTCTCTGCTAAATCTGGTGAATGCATCTTGTTCTTTGTAACTAATGCCAGCACACACAGTCCTTTAACGAAATAAACAAATACAAATAAATAAATACAAAATACAAATGATGGCTGACCATATTGTACATGCGCGAAGCAAATCGGGTAGATGCGCAGATCGGGTCGCCACAGTGTGGTCCTGAAAAATCTACGTTTGGAGCAGGGGTGTCAAACTCATGTTCTTTCAGGTTCCACATTCAGCCCAGTTTGATCTGCAGTGGGTCGGACCAGTCAAATAACAGAATAACCTATAAATAATGACAACTGCAATTTTTTTAATGCAAAAAATAACATTACATTATGAAAAACATTTACATTTTACAAACTATCCAAACAAAAGGATGTGACAAACCTGAAAAAACTGAAATTTCTGAAGAAAAGTAAGAAGAAATAATAAGAAAAATTTGATCAATATTACGCCTCAACTTATGATTTCTACATGTGCATTACGATCAGATCTACCAAGGCACAAAACAGGCAGAATATTGTTAATTTTATTTATTATTTTTAATTATTTATTTGTTATTGACGTTTTTTATTAAAGGATATCAGAATTTAAAAAGGTGTGGTCATGACTAAAACTTAGTGATTTAATTCCATTCAACTTAAACTTTTTTGTACTTTCAACTATGTCTTCAAATTAGTCGAATATACTGAACATTTTATAGTAACATCATAAAACTTAAATCATTTAAGTGCATAATTAAAGCATTTTAGTAAATACAAATTCTGGGCTTACACTGTGCAATCAATGGCACAACAGCTCTTCCCCATTTTTAGATTGTTCTAAAGTTTTCACAGTATTCCAGCCAAAGCCACTCCTCATCTCCCTCTTTCTGCCACTCAGTGGACGTAACCGCGGTGACTTCCGCTAGCGGTGACGTCACGTACATACCCTCTATTGAACTGAAGGTGGAACCTGAATTAAATGAGTTTTCTGATTATCGCACATCTCTGACTTACTTCTGCGTTTCCTCTTCTCTTGATGTTCGTCACGAAAAGGATGAGGAGAGGAGAAAAAAAACACCCTAACATCCTAAGCTGTATTGTGTTTAAGTGTCATCAGGGTCTATTTAGGAAAGCGGGAGGCAGTTAGCGGAGCTGCCACCGTTGTCATGTTTCCTCCAATTGATTGTCTGTGATTGTTGACATTCACGGTGCTCTTTAAGGGACAGGATACGAGAAAAGCGCTTCATAAAAGTGTGCTTTGGGTACAGTAGGGTGTGAAGAAAGCCTGAGTAATGACACCAGTGTGTGTGTGTGTGTGTGTGTGTGTGTGTGTGGTGTGTTGTGTGGGTACACCTCCTATACACCCTCACTCATATAGACTATAATTAATTGCCAGGAAGTCTCAGGTAATTTAAATTGCAAATCAGCGCTGCCTCGTTCTCCAACTTTTGTGATTAATATTTTTTGTTTTACTGAGTGAAAATGCCACCAGTGTTTTTCATCAGATACAAATAGCACAAAAGAAGAAAAGGGGGGGGGCTGATTTGAGGCAGATAAGACGCATTATCTCTAAACGTTAATTAAGTCGTGCCTGGGTTTGAAGCGTCCAGGTCCGGTCGTCGTTTTTCCAGGTCCGGTCGTCATCCTACCACCTAACCACACACCCCCCTCCCTCCCCCCCGTCCGTCTCTCTGATCTGCGCTTTCTGCCAAGTTTTCCGAGGTCCTGAACTCCTCTTTCAATCAGCCACTAATTAAGCAGCGGAGTGGGGAGGTTTCTTTGGCAGGAGGACGTGAAGGTTGAGCGAGAAAAGCCAGATCCGCAGACCTCGCGTCGACTCAGGTTTGAAATATGTGGAAGGAAACCGGCAGAAATGAGTGATTTCACGGAGCTTTGAAACCCAACTGTCGCTTTTTTTTTTCCAACTACATTTTCTATCCCTAGAGACTTCCAGCGCAGCAGAGGGGGATTAAAAAAAAATGAAACGGAAATAAGAAGAAACTTTACTTTTGATGCAAAGAGAATGAAGTCATGTGACCAAGAACAAGGAAAATGTGTTTATAGCAGCAAACACTTCTAAACCCAGAAAGACCCAGAGCCACTTTTATGGCAGTTTTTTGCTCTGTATTGAACATTTATTATAAAAATAATTCTCCATATTTTGCATTTTCTCAGCAAAAATCAGGTATTTTCCTAAATGTAATGTCTGATTATGTGGATGTTCATAAAAGCTCAGATTAAAAACAAAGAAAACTGAATGGAAATGGACTTTCTCAACAAAACCTGTCATTAACTGAACGTAGACCCAGTGTGTCCATCCACTGTCACTGAGCCAACTCCATGGGTTTGACTGGTGAATCCATGTAGAAGATGACGGTGTTTCCACGGTAACTATGGAGCCTCTGAACGTCCAAATGGGTCATACCTGATGACCATGAAAAGATGAAGAACTGGATTTGATACCAATTATTTCAACACATATTTTCGATTTTGTTCATTTTGTGGCTTATTTGTTCTTGTTGTTGAATATTTATTTTTTTAGTCATTTTGTTCATTATATGATTAACTTGGCTGTTTTTGTTCATTTTCTTGGCTATTTAATTAATTGTCCTTCATTTTTGTTCAATTTTTTTTATTATTTTGTTGACTTTTCAACATTCTCTTGCCTATTTCATTTTTTTTTTTTCTTCAATTTTGTTCAGTTTGTGTCTCTTTTTGTTCATGTTACTTATATTTGGTTGAATTATTATTTACGTTTGTTCATTTTATTTTTATTGTAGAAGATGACGGTGTTTCCATGGTAACTACGGAGCCTCTGAATGTCCAAAAGGGTCATATCTGATGACCATGAAAAGATGAAGAACTGTATTTTACACCAATTATTTCAGCATATTTCTTCAATTTTGTTCAGTTTGTGTTTTTTTTTTTGTTCTTGTTGCTGATTTTTTTTTT
The DNA here is from genome assembly GCF_902148855.1 of Sphaeramia orbicularis. Lineage (NCBI taxonomy): Eukaryota > Metazoa > Chordata > Actinopteri > Kurtiformes > Apogonidae > Sphaeramia > Sphaeramia orbicularis. The sequence continues at coordinate 4,749,313 of NC_043964.1, forward strand.
TTTTTTAATTTAATTCATTTGTTCATTTTATTGATTACTTCAGTTTTTTTTTTTTTTTTGTCGGTTATTTAATCAATTTAATTTCATTTTCGCTCAAATTTTTAAAAATTTTTTCATTATTTTTTCTTCAATTTTTTTCATGTTACTTATTATTTTGTTGATTTATTATTCATTTTTGTTCATTTTATTTTATTGTAGAAGATGATGGTTTCCACGGTAACTATGGAGCCTCTGAACGTTCAAATGGGTCATATCTGATGACCATGAAAAGATGAAGAACTGTATTTTACACCAATTATTTCAACATATTTCTTCAGTTTTTTTCAGTTTGTGGCTTATTTGTTCTTGTTGCTATTATTATTATTATTTTTTTTTTTTTTTTTACATTTTTTTATTCATTTTGTGCATTTTGTTGTTTTACACCAATTATTGACATGTATTGATAGGATTAGTGGATCAGCAGGTATTAAATCAGTAGATGTTTATATGTTTGGGTCTTGGTGGGTTAAATTTGCCCAGATTTTTTCAAACAGAATGAAGTGATGTGGCCATTTCAGTTTGTATGTTAGCAATTTAGAACAAAATAAAACAAAAAACCAACAAACCTGGAAGCGAGGTCTTATAAAGAATGATTTCCACCGCTGGCTTCTCTGAGTACTGTATGACCTTGTTACACCAATTATTTCAACATATTTCCTCAGTTTTTTTCATTTTTTGTCTCATTTTGTTCACGTTATTTATTATTTTGTTGATTTATTATTCATTTTGCTCATTTTATTGATTACTTTGGCTGTTTTTGTTCATTTTATGAACTATTTAAGTAATTTTCCTTCATTTTTGCCAATTTTTTGGATTATTTTGTTGACTTTTCAACATTTTCTTGCTTATTTCTTTTTTTTTTTCAGTTTTGTTCATGTTACTGAATATTTTGTTTATTTATTATTCATTTTGTTCATTTTATTTTATTGTAGAATATGACAGTGTTTCCATGGTAACTACGGAGCCTCTGAACGTTCAAATGGGTCATCTGATGACCATGAAAAGATGAAGAACTGGATTTCACACCAATTTTTTCAGCATATTTCTTCAATTTTGTTCAGTTTGTGGGTTTTTTTTTGTTCTTGTTGATTTTTTTTTTTTTTTAAAAATTCATTTTTTCATGTATTGACTAGTTCAGTTTTTCCTTTTTTTGTCGGTTATTTAATCAATTTTCTTTCATTCTTGCTCAAATTTTAAAAAATTTTTTCATTATTTTTTTTCAATTTTTTTCATATTACTTATTATTTGTTGATTTATTATTCATTTTTGTTCATTTTATTTTATTGTAGAAGATGACAGTGTTTCCTCGGTAACTACAGAGCCTGATAACCATGAGATGAAGAACTGGATTTTACATCAAATATTTCAACATATTTCTTCAGTTTTGTTCAGTTTGTGGCTTGTTTTGTTCTTGTTGCTGATTTTTTTTTTTTTTTTATATATTTTTTTATTCATTTTGCATTTTGTTTTTTACACCAATTTTTTACATGTATTGATAGGATTAGTGGATCAACAGGTATTAAATCAGTAGATGTTTATATTTTTGGGTTAAATTTGCCCAGATTTTTTTTCAAACAGAATGAAGTGATGTGGCCATTTCAGTTTGTATGTTAGCAATTTAGAACAAAAAAACAAAAAACAAAAAACAAACAAACCTGGAAGCGAGGTCTTATAAAGAATGATTTCCTGTCCACCGCTGGCTTCTCTGATTACTGTATGACCTTGTTTGTGTGTTTGTGTGAGTCCAGACTGGCAGCTTCAGATGAAAGTCTTAAGTCTTGCCCTTCACTTAGAGCGCTGGTGGATGGGGGCAGCCTGACTGGAATCAGATGGCAGCAGCAGCACTCCGCCGGGCCTCAAAGCAAAAACAAAGGCCAAGCTGCGCTCACATAAAGGAAGGCTTCCCTCAGTGAAGCCGAGCGTGCGCCGCCGCTCTTTGAACGCTCCAACCTCCTCTTAAAACAAATGAATTCATATCTTTTTCCTTCTTCTTGCCGGGATGCACCGCTCAATTAGACTAACCGTTCAATTAGGCGTCGCCTCAACTCCACACAAGGTCACAGCTTTTCATGGTAACGTGCTTCATGCTGGAAGTCGGAGTTATTTTAATGACTGTATTTGTGTGTCCCTATAGTGTCCGCTGCTATTTTGGATTCTGGACGTTCTGCTGCACTACAGTCGTCCTCCTGCTGCTGCAAAGAGGAGGGGAGCTCCACCAATTATCTGGATGCCTCTGCTACCCATAATCCACCTCTGGCTGGCGCTCAGGCCCTGGTACAGATCCAGCCCCCCCCCCCCCCACACACACACACACACACACCCACACCCACCCACTCCCTCGGTGGAAATGTCCAGTGGAAGGTGGTGTTCCACTCAGGTAAAGAATAATGTAACCTTTTCATTTTTGATTTAATCTGCGCTCTGTAAAGCTGTAGTAGAAAGTATTACATTTGGTTGGGAATTCAACTCTTACTTTTTATTAAAAGAAGCATATTAGGTCTTATTCTGTCCTCAAAGAAAAACTGATAATAATAGTTCCAGTGTCCCTGTATGTCAGCGTCATGTTCTAGTAAGAATCAATCCCTGTGAAGGTGTGGTCTTTATATGACTTCTGTCAGTGATCAGTAGGAACTACATTGATATCTGTAACTATTTCCATGTTGGAAACCATCAAAATACTGACCATTAGAAGGAAAGGAACAATGGTAAAACAAGCACCGAAGAAAGACTGGAAGGTGAGTAAAAGTTGAAGATGTGAGGGTGAAATAAAGGCCAAATAAGGAAGAAATGAAGGTACAATCAAAGTTAAAAGTCTGAATACAAGTGGGTTAAATAAAGTGCTGAATAAATATCAAATAAGGAACAAACAATAGCAAAATAAGGACCAAAGAAAGTAGGAATAGGGGCTAAATCAAAGCTGAATATCTGAGGGTTAAATAAATGTAGAATAAATGAATAAGGAATAAACAAAGCCAAAATACTAAATATCAAATAAGTGCTGAATAAGGACCAAATACGGAACAAATAATAGCAAAATAAGGACTGAAGAAAGACAGTAAGGGTTAAAATAAAGAAGAAAGACAAAATCAAGGTTAAATCATGAATGCATGAAGGTTAAAAAAGGGTTAAATAAGCGCTGAATAAGGACCACATATGGACCAAACGAATAGCAAAATAAGGACCAAAGAAAGTAGGAATAGGGGCTAAATCAAAGCTGAATATCTGAGGGTTAAATAAATATAGAATAAATGAATAAGGAATAAACAAAGCCAAAATAGAGCTAATTATAGGTCAAATAAGTGTTGAATAAGTACTAAATAAGGAACAAACAAAGACAAAATCAAGGTTAAATCATGAATGCATGAAGGTTAAATAAGGGTTAAATAAGTGCTGAGTAAGTACCAAATATGGAATAAAAAAAGATAAAATCGAGGGTAAACGCATGAATGCATGAGGGTTAAATAAAGGACAAATAAGTGCTGAATAAGAACCAAAGAAGGACAAAAGGCAGTAGGAACAGGGGCTAAATTAAAGCTGAATATCTGAGGGCTAAATAGATATAGAATAAATGAATAAGGAATAAACAAAGCCAAAATAGAGCTAAATATAGATCAAATAAGTGTTGAATAAGGACCAAATATGGAACAAACAAAGACAAAATTAAAACTAAAATCATGAATGTATGTGGGTTAAATAAATGCTGTGTAAGTGCTGAATAAGGACCAAATATGGAACAAACAGTAGCAGAATAATGACCAAAGAAAGAGAGAGTAAGGGCTAAATAAAGGCTAAATAAGGAACAAACAAAGACAAAATCAAGGCTAAAAATATGAATGTATGAGGGTTAAATAAAGGACACAGAAGTGCTGAATAAGGACCAAATATGGAACAAACGATAGCAAAATAATGACCAAAGAAAGAGAGAGTACGGGCTGAATAAGGAACAAACAAAGACAAAATCAAGGTTAAATCATGAATGCATGAGGGTTAAATAAGGGTTAAATAAGGACCAAATATGGAATAAACAAAGATAAAATCGAGGGTAAAAGCATGAATGCATGAGGGTTAAATAAAGGACGAATAAGTGCTGAATAAGAACCAAAGGACAAAAGACTAGTGGCTCAATAAAAGCTGAACATCTGAGGGCTAAATAAAAACCAAATAAATGCAAAATAAGGAATACAGTGGTCCCTCGTTTATTGCGGGGGTTACATTCTAAAAATAACCCGCAACAGGTGAAGTCTGCGAAGTAGTCAGCTTTATTTTTACAGTTATTCTCTATGTTTTAAGGCTGTAAAACCCCTCACCACACACTTCATACACTTTATTCCGTAATGGCGCCCTACAGCCGTGTAACTTCTACCTTCCGTCAGCGTGTCCAGAAGTCCAACTTTTTGTGCGATGGTTAGCATCTTCCTCTGCCTTTCAGGTGCGACTGCAGATGCCTTTGTCGGCGCAGAATGTTTCGTCGACATTGTGGGTTTTGTCGGGGAGAAAACTGTCAAACATACAGCACTTCAGAGTCACACCGCTAGCGATCGAACATTTATGTAAATTTAGCGAGAAGAACGCATTCTGTACTGTACAGGAGACACGGCATGGAGGAGATGGATTGACAATGGTCTACAGTCCCTTAGCCAATCAGGACGCAGAACACAATGCGCGTTCATACACTAAGAAAAAGCTTACAAAATTGCACTAAAAGAAATCTGTGAAACAATGAGGCCACGAAAAGTGAACCGCGCAATAGTGAGGGAGGACTGTAAACAAAGACGAAGTCTGAGTGGAAAGTCAAATACCTAAGGATTGAATAAAGGCTGAATAAGGGTAAAATAAAAGTCAAAACAGCTAAATATAGACCAAAGAAGTGCTGAATAAGGACCAAATATGGAACAAACAATAGCAAAATAAGGACCGAAGAAAAAGAGTAAGGGCTGAATAAGGAACAAAGACAAAATCAAGGTTAAATCATGAATGCATGAAGGTTAAATAAGGGTTAAATAAGTGCTGAGTAAGTACCAAATATGGAATAAACAAAGATAAAATCAAGGATAAAAGCATGAATGCGTGAGGGTTAAATAAAGGACAAGTAAGTGCTGAATAAGGACCAAAGAAGGACAAAAGACAGTAAGAATAGGGGCTAAATGAAAGCTGAATATCTGAGGGCTAAATAAAGACCAAATAAATGCAAAATAAGGAATAAACAAAGGCAAAGTCTGAGTGGAAAGTCAAATACCCAAGGGTTAAATAAAGGCTGAATAAGGATCAAATAAAAGCCAAAGCAGAGCTAAATAAAGACCAAATAAGTGCTGAATAAGGACCAAATGTGGAACAAACAATAGCAAAATAAGGACTGAAGAAAGAGAGTAAGGGCTGAATAAAGGCTAAATAAGGAACAAAGAAAGACAAAATTAAGGTTAAATCATGAATGCATGTGGGTTAAATAAAGGCTGAATAAGGATGAAATAAAAGCCAAATTAGGACAAAATCAAGGCTGAACAGGAGCTCAATAAAAGCTGAAACAGATCTAAACTAGACAAGCACAGACCTCCACCAAGGCAGATCAGTGCCCCCCCCCACACGATCACCACCAAAATTTAATCATTTGTTCCTTGTGCCAGTATCAACACTTCCTGAAATTTTCATCCAAATCCATCCTTAACTTTAGAGTTATCTTGAACACAGACAGACAAACCAACGCCAGTGAAACCAGAACCTCCTTGGCGGTGAAGGTGAAATACAGACCAAACACACATGTGTTTAATTAGAACTGTGTTAAATTCATCCTGTTTTTTTTTTTCATCCTGACTCGGTAAATCATTCCTAAACTTCTCCTTTAAGACACAATATTAGAAAAAAAGCTGAAAATCTGACCAACGTCATCCACCTCTGACTTTTAGCAGTAATTGTTTTTCTTCTGAATCGATATTACACATATTAGATGATATTACACATTGATAAAACTGTCATTTGTTACCATTAAGTGTTTTTTTTGTTTGTTTTAAAGGTTAGCTATTGTGTCTTTTTCTGACTCTGTTCGTTAAAACATCATTTTTTTCCTGAAGATGCAGGTAGATAAAGTATGTCACTGATGATGTCGGTTTTTCCATCTCCTCTGTGTCCTTGCAAATTGTTTTTTTTTTTTTTTTTTTTTGCCGCTTTTACAATATCCTTTCTTCTTCGCCTTCGTTTGTTGTCAGTGTTTATTAAGATGAAAGGCAGTTTTGATGTGCGGGTTTGAAGTCCTGGCTGACCAAACACCACTTACCCATATATGACAGATAAATATATAAATAAACAGATCTGGTTTCAGTCCGTCTTGTGTCTTTCAGCGCAGATCAAAGTGCTGAAGTTCTCCTACATGTGGACCATCAGCAGCTTCAGCTTCTGTGGTGAAGAGGTCGACCGAAGCTCCGTGACACAAACTGAAGTGGTTAGTGTCGGCTGGACTCACTAATACATCCATGAAAACCATCCATTTAACGTCGGTTCACGACTGTCGACTGATAGAGTCAGTATTTTGGAAACAGTGAGGACTGAATATAGAAGGAAGAGTTATTGTTGAATATATAATGTTTCTGTCATTGGAGCTGAATGATAGTGAACTGTCATGGATGGATGATGGATGGAGGATGATGGATGGATGACAGATGGATGGATGGGTAGAATACAAATGGATGGTTGGATGGCATGGATGGATGGATGGATGGATGGATAGTGGATGGATGGATGAACAGATGACAGGTAGATGGACTGGTAGGGTAGAATACAAATGGATGGAAGGATAGATGTATGGATGGTTGGCGGACGGACAAACGGATGGGTGGATGGATGGGGGGGTGGACGGATGGATGGATGATGGATGGATGGAGGACATGTTTCTGAAAGTATGCATGGTTCAAAGTGAGCAGACAGGTTTTTAATACGAAATAAACTCAGACCAAGTAATAAAAAGTCTGAGAAAACACACACACTAAAAGAGCCCAAACTTTAATGTCTTTTCAGAAAAGGCAGAGAGACGGAGGATAAGAGAGGACGGCAGAACAACGGCACCTGAACATAAAGAAAATGAAATGATAATAATAGTCGAGAGGAGATGAAATGAATCTGTCCATTTATTCCCTTTCCTCCGTTCATCAGATACTGATACAGGATCCAAACCAATCAGAGTGGGTTATTTGGACACAGTCCACCGAGGTGATGATGATGATGATGATGATGATGATGGAGGACAGAGGAGTACTGCAGTGAACTCACACAAACACAATCTGAACTGACCTCAGTCTAATAGGAGTCAGTGTGGTGGGGTTTAATATGAGTGGACTCATATATGGACTGGATTAGAAACCCCTCCATTAATTAGACTGAGCCCGTTTGGGTTCTGTTTATTGAATCAAATGAGTTTATTATCCAGACCAAATAAGTAAAGCATCCATCTGTCTGTCCGTCCGTCCGTCCGTCCGTCCATCCATCTATCTATTCGTCTGCCGGTCCATCCATCCATTCGTCCGTCCATCCATTCATCCGTCCGTCCATCCATCCATCCATCCATCCATTTATTTTCTCATCCACTTAAAGATAAGGATAAAGTTGTAGATAACATTAATTGGTTCCACATTAGAGAAAGTTCACATTTGTAGCAGCTCCAAAGATGAAAATCTAAGAAAGAATCAATTAAAGAAAAAACAAATGTATTTATTGAACCAAAAATCCTTAAACAGCTGAACTTTTTAACTTACCATTTCTGTTCATGTCATGCATTTGAGATCGATTGCATTCGGAATCACTCTGAAGACTTTGAACTTATTCTCCAAACCCACATGCTTTTGCACATGCTCAGTTCCATCACATTTTTTTAGAATTATTTTTCTGCAAATACTTCATGGTAATATTTGAGATTGTTTCAAATTTTAAGGGTGTCCTAAACCTTTTACCCCGGTACCATCCTTCTCTTTTTCCTCGTTCCTTTATCAGAACTTCCATGATGCTCCAGTAACTTCTTGGGACTCGGTCCCTTTCCCGTCGGCGTTTGTGTGTAAATCCTAAAGGTCTGGATGAGGAGAGTAAAGACTGTTTGTCCTTTTTCTTGCTCTTCTTAGTCGGCTGTCCAAAGAGCGACGTATACGTGCCAAGTTGAAGTCTCCTATCGTCAAACGCCAACGGAGCAGAGACCAAAGCCACGGGTGAGTCCGATCCTCCAGGACACACTATTTAAAGTCCAACACATTCTGAAGCCCTCATTTTCATTTCCTGCGGCGGTCCAATACTTCTGTAATAATTCAAAAAGGAAATGGGTTGGCAGGCATAAGTGAAAAAAGTATTTAAACCCAACCTGAACAGAAGTCTGTGTTCAGCAGAAAACTGGATATCTCAAAAGTTTGAGAGGCTCAAAATTAAAAACTCCTGACACACCTGTGTCTTTGGGGCACTGGAATTTGTAAATGTAGGAGGTGTGGAGTGTGTCTAATACCGCCAGTGTGTCTAATAATGTGAGGTATTGATAGCCATATGGGCTTGTGTAATCACCGCCGGTTGGATTCATTTCCAGTAAATATATAATTCAAAGTAGCGTGAGGCAATTTTGATTTTAATTAAAAAAGACCCAACCTTTTAGAAGTCTTCGTCCGCCTCTCTCCCTGTTGATGAATTGGAAATGAATGTGCCTCCATTCCAGCTTTTTTTTTTAATTAGGTTATGTTATGTTACGGGGAGGTAAAGCAAACTTGTGTGGAATTGAATTAGCGAGGGCCAGATGTGACCGCTTCCTGGTTATCAGGCGTTCTGGCTGCGTCTCGGTGTGTTTCGGATCCCCCGCAGCACGCCGTACAGTGGGGGCGTCAAACTCATTTCAGTTCAGGGGCCACATACAGCCTAATATGGCGTCAAGTGGGCCGGACCGGTAAAATAATATAAATCCTACTATATAATACACGTTCGTGTCCCATCGATGTTGCAGCACAGGCGGGCGTTTGTACGGGTTTTCCTCAGCCTTCACAGGTCCGATCGCTGCCAAACTAACCAGGTGAATAGAAACATTACCTGACTATCTACCGAGCATGATTTTATGTCCGTATTCAAATGTTGTGAGGTATGCTGGGAGATTTTAGCCTCTCTCTACTTCGAATTCTTCATCCTTGCCGCCATACTCCATTTTCGGAAGTGGTTCTGCTGCCAGTTCATAAAATTTCTACTACTAGCAGACGATGCTACAGTGTGAAGGCTGCATTTACAATAATGTACAGGCACTTTTCACACACAATGGCACCACAGGTACAATGCCTCTAGTAATAGGATAATGATAATTTTGAGTAAAAAATTCAAAATCCGTAATGAAAATGTTTACATCTCTGAATTGTACTCGAACAAATATGAACAACCTGTAATTCTAAGAAAATAAGTGCAATGTTAACAATCTTACACCTTAGTTTATCATTTATACATGTGAATCACAACACATCTACAAATAACACAAAACATTTAATAGCAGGGAGAAGTTATTAAAATTCCACATACTTCTCTTAAGAGATTTTAGGTTATTCACATTTTTTTCCTAAAGGCTAGTCGTAAATGTAAATATTCTTGTGTAAATAAAACTTTTTTTTACACTAAACCAAAGAGAAAAATGTACAGTTTTCATTATTTTATAGTTGTTATGATAGTATTCTACTGTGTGATCTACTTAGATAGAATTGACCTAAACACTTTTAACCATCCTTAATTACCTCGCCAAGGAGGTTTCTGTTTTTGCCGGCGTTGGTTTGTCGGTCCGTCGGTCTGTCCCTTGTCTGTCTCTGTCTGTCTGTGTCTGTCTTTCTGTCTGTCTGTCCGTCTGTCTGTCTGTCTGTGTCTCTGTCTGTCTGTCGTCTGTCTGTTTGTCTGTCTGTCTGTCTACCTGTGTCTGTCTGTGTCTGTCTGTCTGTCTGTCTGGTCTGTCTGTGTCTCTGTCTGTCTGTCTGTCTGTCTGTCTCTGGTCTGTCCGTCTGTCTGTCGTGTCTGTCTGTCTGTCTCCGTCTGTCTGTGTCTCTGTCTGTCTGCTGTTCTGTCTGTGTCTGTCTGTCTGTGTCTGTCTGTGTCTGTCTGTCTGTCCTGTCTGTCTGTCTGTCTGTCTGACCGTGTGCAAGATAACTTAAAAAGTTATGGACGGAGTTGGATGAAGATTTCAGGAAATGTGATACTGGCACAAGGAACAAATGATTACATTTTGGTGATCGGGGGGAGGGCACTGATCTGCCTTGGTGGAGGTCTGTGCTCTGCGAGTGCTTTTCTAGTTGTAATATTTCAGTGTAATTTTGCATTTCACAAATTCCTCCCAGGGCCCAGACTGAACCCTTTGGTGGGCCGGATTTGGCCCCCGGCCGCATGTTTGACACCTGTGCCGTACAGGAAGCAGTTTGAGGTGAGGCGAGGTGGAGGAGGAAGTGTTTTGGAGTCGGGAGGCGACGCGTTGAAACCATGTACAGCCCCCCCACCCCCGCGGGCGCAGGCTGTGTAGAAAGGGAAATGATTTTCCTGCTCAGAAACATTCCCCACATGAACCTGACACCCCGTCCCTTATTTGCAGCCTCTCATTTTGCTCATTTAGACCCGGCTCTCCTCCTTTTCCACGTTCATACTGCTTTATTGTTGTATTCGTCCCGTCTTATTTCACTTTTATGGAACGCTAGCTCTCATTTCTCTGAAACTCGACCTGCAGTTATTGTCTTCCTCCTCCTCCTCGTCTTGGTCTCCTGGCTGTTTAACTGTACGCTGGTGGCTGTGTGCTAATGTTTAAGAGGATCTGCCTCTGGTATGACTAATAAAGAGACCTTTGAGGTGTTTGACTTGACTGCGTGGCCATTTGGTGAGCGTTGCTCCCCTAAACGACCCCAGAAAATCCTGATGTGGGGAATACCGAGCGAAGTGAAGAGAATCTCATTTTCCTCGACTCTTTTCTTTTTTGTGTCTCCAGGGGTTTTTGTCTATAAATGGTGCGCTCCGTGGTGCACACCCCACCCATTCTTGCCATATGCCCCTCCTCCAATCTCCCACAATCCCCCTGGGAAGACCCGGGCTCTCCACTTCGCTCCCCTGTCACAGGAGAAAATTACCCAACTGCCAGCGTATTTGTGACAGTTTAGTGCGCACTCCGTCTAAGAATATGGCAGTAAAGATTGCTCTATCGGTTCTGGATCATTTAGAATCCAATTTAATCCAGGCCTGTAGGAAAAAAAAAAGAAAAAGAGGCCAAATAAAAACAGAGTGTTTAATTAAGAACGCTGGGTGGCTGTAGACTGTTGATGTGGCAGGCCAAAGCTTAACCCCCCCCGTGGGGACGATTACAACGCCATATGTAACGGAACCTGAACGCCTCAAACCGGAACAGTTAGCGAAGATGATGTGTAACAACGCTTATTATTGTTGAAACGCAGCAGATGAAGAAAGGTTTATTTTATCCAGACAGGTGAGAGGTGATGACGAGCTCACCCAAACACACAACAGAGGGTATGCACATACGTCACCCCCCCCCCCCCCCCCAGGCCACGCCCCTCTAAGTCAGACTGAGTGTCTTAAACCAACCTGCTCAACATGATGGAGTACAGCAGTAAACACAGCCAGAGAAAAGGGAAAATGTGAAATCTGAAATTAATGAAGGACAGTTGGACTGGACATGGATCTGTACAGCTACCAAAGAACAAGTGGTCCATGAACACTGACATGTGGGACACAAACTGGAGGATCCAGACCTGATCCAGGGTGGAGGGATCAGCGCTATTTGGACCTGAAACTAATATACATGGTTTCATCAGGACTGACAACCAGGGTCCAAAACTAGGGCCCAGGACCAGCTGATCCAAAGGCTCCAAAACTAGGGCCCAGAACCAGCTGATCCAAAGGTCATTTCCAGTAGACCGTGGACTGACCCCCAGTGAATGTATGCATGATCTACTGGGACTGAGCAGATTTACTGAGTCTAGTTCAGATCCAGTACTTTATCCAACACAGATACTACTGCTGTGGACCAGCAGGGCACCACTGCATTCTGGGAAATTAGCAGATTTAGACCACCAGTTTTAAATTAACACATTATACCTCCGCCAAGGAGGTTATGTTTTGCCAGGGTTTGTTTGGTCTGTCCATCTGTCTTGTTTGTCTGTTTGTTTGTTTGTCTGTCCGTTAGTGTGCAACACAACTCAAAAAGTTATGGACAGATTTTGATGAAATTTTCAGGGTTTGTTGGAAATGGGATAAGGAAGAAATGATTAAATTTTGGTGGTGATCGGGGGTGGGGGGGGCCCACGGGGGGTGGCCACTGATCAGCCTTGGCGGAGGTCTGCGCCCTCCGAGTGCTTCTAGTTACCTCCGCCAAGGAGGTTAGTGTTTCTGTAATATTATGCTTTATTGTCAGAATATGACAACTTTAATCTCATAAACGAATGCCATTTTTTGTTAAATTAGGAAGTTTTGTTATAACTACGACTTTATTCTCATAACATTGGGGATAATTTTGTATTCAACTTATTCTCATAAAATTACAGGTTTTATATCGATATTTTATGTCTTCTCCAGTTCCCTGTATTTGTAAAACTAGGTTGGCCTCCAGTTTCAGTTAGTTTATTAATCATGTAGGAGCCACCAGCTTCACAATCACAAAATGAAGACAAAAACATGAAAGTCTGATCATGAAACCAAGAGCTGCACTAAGACAGTAACGTTAGCCAAAACAAACAGGTCATTTCAGGTCTGATTTTTACCCCCAAAACTCAGCAGAAATGAATGTTAGCTGACACACCAAACAGGATCCACAGATCTAGGTTTGGTTTCCTGGATTTGTGGATCCATCTACTTCTGTTTTCTTTGTCTTTGGGTGTCTGTAAAACGATAGCTCCCACTGCTTTAAGAACCTGAAAATACAATCAATCTCACAACAGCTCTGCCCCATTTGTATTAAATATTGTTCTTCAGTTTAGACAGGATTGAAGCCAACGCTGTCACTCATCTGCCTCCTTCTGACACTCAGTGGGTGGAAGCTGACGTCACCTGCAGACCCTCTATAGTGGAAAATTAGTCAGTACATTTACTCCAGGTGTGACAGGTGGACAGGTGTGGACAGGTGTGGACAGGTGTGGCAGGGACAGGTTGGACAGGTGGACAGGGTGACTCCCCCATTATGTTACTAGTTTGGGCAGTGGCGCCCCCCTGCTGTCGACACCACAAATCCCGCCGTGGAAAAGGCAATTAACGGACGATTAATAATTTAATTGAGCAAATCCTTATCGACAATTAATTGATAGTTGATTAAGTGTTTACATCCCGAGTAGAAAGTATTACAACATGAAAAGTAGATGTTGAAGTTTTTGTTTTTGTTTTACCTTATTTAATCCACCTCTGTGTGGGAGCATTAGTTGTACGACCACATTTGGTTCCATGTTGGCTGTATCCTATCCTCATCAATAGTGTCTGTGTACCTGATGTATATCACATAAAACTGTATAAAGTTGTGGTTTTCTGTGCTAAATCTGTGTGAAAAATATTCTACAGCACTGGATTTCGGATAAAAACCCCGTCAGTTGCGGGGGGGCATAGGATACTAATGGAATTCATTCCCCTGGACTTTCTGACCGGTCTAACAAGACCAAAACCTTTGAAAGAATATGGAAACCATTCCTTGGCTATATTCATGTGAACATATCTGCTATAATGATAAGAGCATTTGTATAATTTTTTTTAATTTTATTTATCCTGCACCCACTGTGTTGTATTCTGCATAATGTACTGTACCTTTCATATGTACGGCCTAGAACAGGGCTCTCAAAACTCATTTTCTTTCAGGTTCCACATTCAGCCTGATTTAATCTCCAGTGGGCCGGACCAGTAAAATAATAACAGAACCTATAACCTATAAATAATGATGACTACAAATTTTTGTCTTTGTTTTAGTGCAAAAAACCCCCCTTCAATTTTGAAAATATTTACTTTTATAAACTATTCAAACAAAACATATGTGAATAACTTGGAAAAAAATGAAATTTCTTAAGAAAACTAAGTGCAGTTATAATAGTATTCTGCCTCATCTTATCATTTCTACAAGTGCATAATGGATCAGATCTACAAAGACACTAAACACTGAGGAACAGGCAGAAAAGAGTTCAAATTGTGCTGAATTTTCTTTAGACATTTCAGGTTGTTCATATTTGTTCAGGTTATTCACACTTTATTGTTACAGGATAGTTTATAAATGTAAATATTTTCATAATTTAATGTTATTTTTTTGCACTAAACAAAGACACAAATGTGAAGTGTTCATTATTTACAGACATAATGTAATTTTTTTTTTTCACATCAAACCGAGAAGATAATCTGCAGTCATTCTTTTTTGTTGGTTCTTCTGCTGTTATTATTTGACTGTAGATCATGCTGGTCTGTATGTGGAACCTGAACTAAAATGAGTTCCACAGCCTTGACTGTGTTTTTTACACTTTACAAATTCATCCCACAGGCCAGGTTGGAACCTTTGGTGGATGCATTTGGCCCCGGGAATATTTGAGACCCCTGGTCTAGAAGGTATGTGTATGTGCATGTACACTCATGTGTAGGGATGGGAATCGAGAACCGGTTCTTTTTGAGAACCGGTTCCCAGTAGCTCGATTCCTTGGAATCGTTTGCCTGCCTGCTTAATGATTCTGCTTATCGATTCCGCCTTCGTTGTGCATGTGCGATGACGTCACACGTACGCTGCATTGTTTTGGTCAGAACGTAGCCAACATGGTGTTGAGGCAGAAACGGTCTAAACAGACGACACCAGGTCTAAACAGACGACACCAGGTCCAAACAGACCACACCAGGTCTAAACAGACCACACCAGGTCTAAACAGACCACACCAGGTCTAAACAGACCCACACCAGTCCAAACAGACCACACCAGGTCTAAACAGACCACACCAGTCAAACAGACCACACCAGTCCAACAGACCACACCAGTCTAAACAGACCACACCAGGTCTAAACAGACCACACCAGGTCCAAACAGACCACACCAGGTCTAAACAGACCACAACCAGGTCCACGGAACACTGTCACAGCTTCCATGTCTTCTAAAGGGTGGAATCCCTCCAATATCCTCAAACATTTGTCCACAGCATGGACTCATTACAGGAATGTCACGTATTTGATACTCTACTTAACGGCAGCTTGTGAATGTAGCAGCAGAGTGAACGCCGGGCCGTTTCTTGGTTCTGGTGTGGGCAACAAACGTCGTAACTCCTCAAAATACAAGTTCCGAAGGTAAGAAGGAGAAGGAAAGTAGGGTGCACAACAACGGGAGACAAGCTGAGCCGAGTTGAACCAGTTCCACGTAGTAGAAATGCGGCATAGAGGAATAGTAAAGAGTGTTTAGTTCACTTTCACTGTACGACCCCACCCCCCGGACCGGGCCCTGATATTAATTATAATATAAAGATAGTTAATACAAACACCCATTTGTACTCTTTTATTCCCTCCCCAATGAGAATTGATAAGAGAATCGATAAGGAATCAGATCGATAAGCAATATCAATAATGGAATCGGAATCGTTAAATTCTTAACGATTCCTCTCCCTACTCATGTGTGTACATGCATACGTATATATAATTTTATTTATTATTTTTGACCACTCCCAGACTGGGTTTTGTTTTATTATTTTGTTTTATATGTGTGTTTAAAAAAAGAAAAAACTCAAACACATTTATTTACAAAAACAAAGAAAAAAAAACAAAAACTGATAACCACTGATACATAGAACTAATCTGATTAACAGATCCCATCGTCTGCTTTTTTAATACATTTTTTAAACTCTATTTCTATTTTATTCACCTTCGTACCTCTACTCCACCATATCTCACCTTTTACTCCTCTACATTTGTCAGCTTCACTTTCCTTTCAGATTAAAGTTTTTCATCCTCTCTATGTCCAGTGAAAATGTTTCCATACCATTCTTCTCGTAAACTTAATGCACTCTTTAAGTCCTTGTTGGAGTTGTAATAAAATGCATCATCACAAAGATACAAACATGGAGGACTTCCAGGTCATGGCCAACTGAAGACGTGCTTTAGAGTCCTCCTCAAACTTGTCGTTGTATTTGAAGTTTTCTTGGTTAGCTGTAGCTCCTGGGTATAGTTAACCCTTTTACACCTACTGTTATAACAGGACACCCAGATTTATTTATGTTGGGGGGTTTTTGCAATAAAAGTGTAAGAAAATGTCTTTATTCGCAATTCTTTTGCACATTTTTTCAGGAAAAACTTAACCTTCAATATTCATCCATTAATTATAATTATTGTATGTAATAAACGCTTAAAACAAAAAAAAAAGACTTTGTATTTTTCTGTCTTACACATATTATGAAAAATAACTGTAAATGTTCACAACGAAATATTATGAGATTATAGAAATAAACTTCCAACTTATTTGTGCTCAAACATGTCAGTTTGTCAAACTCAATCAGAGAAGGGGATAAAATTAACCCTTTAAGCCTGAACCATTAAATCACTGACAGAAAATTCCAGTTCTTTGAAACTGGAGCCTTTATTGGTCTTTCTGATCAACCCAATTTTTTTTTTTCAAAAATATCAATTTCCATGTATGAGTTTCAGTTTTGTATCATATTTGATCCATCAGGTCTCAATGTTCAAATATTATTATTTTTGAACAAACAAAAACATAATATAACACAAACATATCTAACAAATTGGTAATTTCGTGCATTGTGGGAAGCGGAGGTTTGTGCAGCCGCCTGGCAGCAGCAGCGGCAGTGCTACTATATGATATCATATGGCTGCAGCAAACACGATGTGGAAACGGCTGGAGCTCCGCTTCCCACAGTGCATGTCATGACAAAATTCCGAAAATGCCCGAGTTACCTACCGACTGTTTGTAAAACAATGGTTTGTTTATGGTGGGAGTACACTTGATATTGTTCACTGTGAGGCAAGAGATTCAGGTGCGTAATCATGGAAAGACTTACAGATTCATGATACTTAGGATATGATTCGGGTTTTACAGATTTGATAAAAAATTGGTGAGGAGAGTCTCCCGCAGCTTTAAGCCAATTCTCAGACGCCACCAGAATCCTCCAGGAGTAAACCGTTGGTGCCAGCGGAGGGACAAACCCCTTTAACAGGTACAAACCTGGATTAGACCCCGCTTCCTGGAGGATGGACCACTGCCTTGACCCTAGTTTAACTCAAGTCTCACTCACTGACTGCTATTTGTTTACTCACACTTGATCACCCAGAGTCAACGGTGGTCCGTCACTTCCACCTGGTAATGGCTGCTCCCCAGTGGTTCTGCCACCGCCCGCAATTTACTAATAAAAAGGTCCAGTGTGTGCATTTATGGTGATTTATTTACTGAATTTGCTCATGAGTTAACCCAACACATTTAGGACCCGTCCAGGGTACTTGAAGCAGACGAACGAATCCGAAGAACTGATCTACTGGGAACTGTTTCTCTACCAGAACCAGTTCCGGAGGCAGATGTAGACATTCCGCCCGCTAAACCTCGACGTTATCTGATGAAACACACCAGCCCCTGAGCCCCCCACGGACGTCTGATCCTCTCTGATGGTCCCTACTTGCTAATGGAGATGGATTCCGGCGGTGGCGTCGGCAGGAGCCCCCCCCCCCTCCTTTCCTCACACCGCCTTCCTGCCTCAGCCACATCATTTTCTCTCCCTGGCTTAATGTGCTGGTTCCCTCCTCTGGGGCTGTTGGGGGGGGGGGGGGGGTTTGTAACTCGGTCTCCTGACACCTCCCTCCTCCCTGATCCCAGAAAACAGCTGCCCCCCCGCAGACTCCAGCTTTGACAGCTCGGAGACCAGAGATGGAAAGTTCTCATCCTCTGCCGCAAGCTGTTTTGTATTCAAATAGTCTTCTTGTTAAGTCTGCGCTACATAAAACGGTTTTGTTGTGTTGTAGCCAAAGGGTAAGTGAGCTGATGTGTGTATGAGTTGTCCGGAGAGTCTAGTTACAGGCCTGTTTTTGGGGTTTTTTTGGGTTTTTTTTGGGGGGGGGGGGGTTGCCTGTGAATTCTGCAGCTTGAGCTCCAGAGTTAATTGAAGCAGTGGATGTGAGCTTGTCAGAGATTGTTGCCCTAAGTAACTGATGGAGGTGATCAGGCATTCCGTGTGCGTGAGCGGAGCGCGGCTAATAGACTAGAAGCTATTGGTCAGTCTTTACATAATCAGATGCTATCGACGTCCCTGGAAAGAACGTCAATAGACATGTTTGTGCTGACACTAGCGTATAGAGCTCAGTCTTCAATAGAGATTAGATTTTCTTCTTTGAGAGACTGCGTGTCGTGTTTTAACGGGACTCTGCCACCGCTTTATGCCAGCTGACGGGAATTACTGCCCAGGGAAGAAAGTTCTAAATGAGACTTTTAATAGATATTGTATAGATTGAGGTTGGGAGAGTTGATAGCCGGGCTTATTGTGGTTTTAGATTGAAAGACTCGGATTCTTTATAAGTAACAAGAGGTGCTATACGAAGAGTAATGGAATATATAGAGCGTTGAAGCCGGTTGTGGACCACGGGAGCTAATTTAAAAAAACAGACCTGCGAGATACTGGTTTTCTAATATAAGATAATTATATCCTCTGTAGATCAATGTTCTTATTTCATTTATCGGCCAATACATCATTTTTCGCCCAATGTTGGATATCGACCGATATATTGGATATCAGCATTTTTTTAAAGCCCCCAGTATCGGCATCGGCCCCAAAAATCCCGTATCGGTCGGGCTCTAGTGTAAATTATCTTTGTGAAATAAGCAGATATTTATACAACTGTTAATCCACCTGTCAACAATTATCTAATAAAAGATTATTATATCCTTTGTAGATCAATGTTCTTATTTCATATATCAGCCAATATATCGGTTATTAGTTGATATATTGGATATCTGCTTTTTTTAGCCCCCAGTATTGTATCGGTATCGGCCCCAAAAAATCCCATATCGGTCGGGCTCTAATGTAAATTATCTTTCTGCAATAAACAAAGATTTATGCAACTGTTAATCCACCTGTCAACAATTCTCTACAAAAAGATTATTCTGTGTAGATCATTGTTCTTATTTTACATATCAGCCAATATATTGGTTATCGGCCAATATCGGATGTTGGCCGATATATTGGATATTGGTGTTTTTTTAGCCCCCAGTATCTGTATCGGCATCGGCCCCAAAAAGTCCCATATCGGTCGGGCTCTAGTGTAAATTATCTTTGTGAAATAAACAAAGATTTATGCAACCGTTAATCCACCTGTCAACAATGATCTAATATAAGATTATTATATCCTGTGTAGATCATTCTTCTTATTTCATATATCGGCCAATATTTGGGTTATCGGCCAATATTGGATTTTGGCCGATATATTGGATATCAGCGATTTTTTTAAGCCTCCATATCGGTATCCGCCCCAAAAATCCCACATTGGTCGGGCTCTAGTCATACTGGAACAATGCAACTGGTTAATCCCCTTGTCCACAATTAGCTAAAAAAGATTATTATATGCTGTGTAGATCAATTGTTCTTATTTCATATACGGCCAATAAATCGGTTATCGGCTGATATATGGATATCTGCTTTTTTAGCCCCCAGTATTGGAATTGGCATCGGCCACCAAAAATCCGTATCGGTCGGGCTCTAATGGTGTCCTGTCGGTGCGTACTGTCATCGTCCCCCCCCCACCACCCCCAATTCCGGCAGAGTTAGTAGTCCTACCGATGGATCGATGCTTTAAAAAATTAGTATTGATGTTTTTTTTTCATCATAGTATCGAATGGTATCGTGAGTATCGGTTCTCATGACATCCCTGCTGGGAAGAACTGGGTCGCCTGGAATAAGGGGAGGTTTTTTGGGTTTGGCTGTGGATGTTGGCGGAGGTCTTCCAGTGGATTTCGAGTGGTTTTTGCGTCAGCGTTGAAGTTCAAGGTGTGAGAGTAAATAAAGTCCAGCAGAGTGACGGACAGGAGCAGGGATGTTGACTTTGCGCTGCTGTGTCGGCGGTTCTTTTTTCTCCACGGCGACCTTCTGCAGAGTCCTCAGCCTGATATGGATGCCCTGCTCGCTTAAACACCTTGGCACTGCTGCTATTTTCCCTCTTTTTTTCTCTCCCCGACTCCTGCACAGACCTCCTTTTTCTCCCCTTCCTCACCACTTCAATCTTCTTGGCAGTGTGAGAACACGACTTAAAGCCTGGGAGTAGCCGAGCGCATCGCAACCCAGAAACTCTAAAGCTCGACAAAAACATATCTTTATAACTGTGATTTTTCTCACAGATTGTTGTAGATGTTAATGAGTTTTCTAGGTGTTCTCTGCAGGTGAACTGTGCTGCTCTGCGTCATCCATGCTTTAGGTTCTTCTAATATAATGTCTCTGAAATACGTGGTAACTGCAAGACATTTCAAGATAAACAAAATGTAGTGTAAATGAAGTTTTATTTCAACTAAATAATTAATGTGTTAAGAACTGGATGAAAATGAACAAGAATGTGCCCACTTCTAAATTAAACTTCTAACCTGGATCATGTTTGGTGATGGTGTTTGTTTTTTCTTCTTTTCTTTGAGGATGTGAATGTGTGTGATGTCAATATACTTTTATATTTTTGTTTATGCAATAATATATGCTATCGTTTGGGGGTTTCAGAGTTAGTTCATAAAGTCATATCCTATCTTGTTTATCTACTTTACCTTTATCTTATCTTATCTTATCTTATCTTATCTTATCTTATCTTATCTTATCTTATCTCACCTTAACTTACTTTACCTTATTTACCCACTTTAACTTTATTTTATCTTTCCTTTACCCTATTTACCTGTTTTACCCTAATCTTATCTTATCTATTCTTATCTTATCTTATCTTATCTTATCTTATCTTATCTTATCTTATCTTATCTTATGTACATACTGTACCTTTATCTTATTTGATCGTATCTTATGTTTATATTGTTTTTATCTTCTTTATATTGTAACTGTGTTTTTCTGGACTTTCAGACTAGCTTAATGCTATATCCTCTTTTTGCAGAACATCAGATGTTCTATATGCCATCAAATATGTTGTGTATGTCTACATATATGTTCTGTATGTCCACTACGTTTCACTGCATTGTCCCTGATAAATAACTGAATAAATAAAATATTATTCTTTTCGGGACTTTGAATTGATTTGAAACGTAAATCCTGAACGTGCACATAAACTGACAGCTAACAGACTCCATATTTGTTCCACGTAAACCTGCGATCTGCCAGCTCGATACAGTATCAGCTGGTTTTGACAGTGACATTCTTTGCCAAATCTAAACAGAGTGGATTGAACCTGTTAATTGTGCAGGGAATTGTGCACCGTTTGCTCACAGGGACCGTTCCACTGGAAAAATATTGCTCTAATGATGTGCTGCTCAAACCCACCCTAAGGTTTTGCAGTTGAGCGCTAATTACCGTTGTTTTGTGTTGGAGCTTCTAGTGTTTCAGGTGTTTCTGCACATTTCAGAACATAGACTGGTCCGTAGTGACAACTGCACAAGCTGTGAAACTCCTCTAATTGGACGACGTTAATGAGTAGAGACACAATGACAAACCAAGGCCCAAACCCAATCCACCCTTTGGCCCC
>NC_043964.1:4775975-4893475 GCF_902148855.1 Sphaeramia orbicularis
TAATAAAAATCCAGTTCAAATAAAATGCAGGATATCATATCTGAGTGGGCATGGAAAGAGTTCTTCACCCGCCTGGCCACGCTAAGACATCTACAAGGAGAAATATGTCTCCATTTTGAATGTCTGGGTCCGCCAGAAATTTCTGATGTTCAAATGGGGGTCACGAGCAAAAAAAGGTTGAAACCACTGGATTTAGTAAGGAAATAAATTTTTATTTATAGAGCACTTTTGACAGAGTCACAAAGTGCTTTACACTGCAAAATACAAATAAAATACAATTAAAATACCATTAAAAATGCAATAAAATACAGTTAAGACATTACATCTTCACAAGACCATATCTATCTATCTATCTATCTATCTATCTATCTATCTATCTATCTATCTATCTATCTATCTATCTATCTATCTATCTATCTATCTATCTATCTATCTATCTATCTATCTATCTATCTATCTATCTATCTATCTATCTATCTATCTATCTATCTATCTATCTATCTAATCTATCTGTGTATCAGACAGGTCTCCTCATGCCTGTTTTTCAGTCTCTTCTTTTGCTTTTTGACACTTTTACAATATTGACTTTTTTTCCTGTTTTAACATTTTAACTTGTTTTATTTATTGATTTTATGTTTCTTAATGCTTTGATTAATTGTATTCATGTGCTTTTATTCTTCTGTACAGCACTTTGGGTCCACTGTGGTTGTTTTAAAGGGCTTTATAAATAACGTTGGATTGGATTTGACATATATACACACACCATAGATCTAAAAAAA
Organism: Sphaeramia orbicularis; assembly: GCF_902148855.1. Lineage (NCBI taxonomy): Eukaryota > Metazoa > Chordata > Actinopteri > Kurtiformes > Apogonidae > Sphaeramia > Sphaeramia orbicularis. The sequence continues at coordinate 4,776,755 of NC_043964.1, forward strand.
AATCTTACTATGAACACTTGAAACAAGGATATTCTGCTTAAAATAAGAATGTTAGCATTTATAATTGTTAGAGAATATTTTCTTATTTTAATAAAACTTGATGAGTGCAGTTTTCTTACATGATTTTAAATTAAGACATTTAAACCCAATAATAGTTTAATTTTCTTATTTTTACAGGCCTTTTTTTTACAGTGTTTGTCCTAAAAAGCTCTGTCTCTTTGGAAACACACTGAAGCAGAACAGTGAATAAAATACTGCCGAGTTGCATAGCTTATCTATCCCTTTTTTTTTTTTTGCATGCATGTGTGTTGATTCCTGTCAGTGTGTTGGGTACACATTCCCAGAGGCGGGGGATTACAGTGGAGGACCCCCTGCATGAGCGGTGGTGGGGATTAACTGCATATGCGCGGCACTCTTCCAGTTATCCCCTGCACTTCTCAGATCAAACAGGGATTGGATCCAGGATCTTAGAGCAGCACTGACACTTCATCTTACCCCCCCGCTGTGATCTGTCAGCAGATCTCCTGTTGGGATCTGTGCGCAGGAGCAGCCTGCAGTAATCTGTTTGAACTGCCACGGCTAAACACATAAAGGGGGGGGGGGGTGTTTTACATGGACTGAAGTGTGGTGGTGACCTGTGTGTATGTGGGGACGCTGCAGGTTACAGCTTCCTTCCATCAGCTGGATGTTACCTGGGCTCCAGGTGGACCTGTCTAAAGAGGATTTAAAGGTCGGCCATGTCAGTTTTCAGGATTTGGATTTAACCCTTTAACTGTGGAGAGCGTTCTGAATGTATGATTTATTTAAATATTCATATAAATTCAACCTTTTACTTTTGAAATGGACAGAGTTTATTTAGTTTTTAACATGAGTTTTATTGTTATGAAATGGACAGATGTTTATTTTTGTTTTTTAATATGAGTTTTATTGTTATGAAATGGACAGAGTTTATTTTTGTTTTTTAATATGAGTTTTATTATTATGAAATGGACAGAGTTATTTTTGTTTTTAATCTGTGTATTATTGTTATGAAATGGACAGAGTTTATTTTTGTTTTTTAATCTGAGTTTATTGGTATGAAACGGACAGAGTTTATTTTTGTTTTTAATCTGTGTATTATTGTTATGAAATGGACAGAGTTATTTTAGTTTTTTAATCTGAGTTTATTGGTGTGAAACAGAAAGAGTTATTTTTGTTTTTTTAATGAGTTTTATTGGTATGAAACGACAGAGTTTATTTTTGTTTTTTTAACCTGTGTATTATTGTTATGAAATGGAAAGAGTTTATTTTTGTTTTTTTAATGAGTTTTATTGGTATGAAATGGACAGAGTTTATTTTTGTTTTTTAATCTGGGTATTATTGTTATGAAATGGACAGAGTTTATTTGGCTTTTTTAATATGAGTTTATTGTTATGAAATGGACAGAGTTTACTTTGCTTTTTTAATGTGTGTTATTACTGCCACAAAAAGGACAGAGTTTACGTAACTGTTAAATGCTGCTGCAAATGGACAATCTATCCTTGATATTTATACCCAATTTTTTGTTTTGTGCAGGAATTTAGGGTAGGTTGACGGACAGGGTAAGGGGGCGGGACATTATACGTTTTCGAACATTGGACTTTCTTTTATATAATCCTTTTGTTGTTTGGTTTTAATGCAAATTCAAAATAAATAAATAAACAAACAAACATTGACTTTAATTTTCGTCTTTTTTTCCAACATAGACTTCCTCATCATGTGTCCGTTCCAGATCGCAGCCTGTCATCGTCGTCGCCGTCCTGGTTAACGCTCGTCACCCTTCGAGTCTCTGTTAAAACTTCAGCTTTGTGTTAATCCTCCACCAAACACCTGCGTCCCGTCCGTTCCGTCCGTCCGTCTGTCCGTCCGTGCGTACAGCTGACGTTCCGTGTGCAGAGCGGAGACACGTCCCTGCAGCGGCGCCTAATGAGCGCCAACCATCTGCTGCTGATGTTGGCGTTAACATTTGTAGAGAACTCACTTCATTGTGTTTCACTGCGAGAATCAACGGGGGGGGGGGGCGTCTGGGACAAATGAAACAGTGGAATTGGCTTCGAGTGGCTCTTTTCTAGATTAGATGGCCTTTTTGTTTTTTTTTTTCTTCCTGCGAGCTCGGAGGCCGTTTAACCCTTCGACAACAACAACTCGTAACATCAGACACGAAGCCAGATGAAAGGAAAACCGACAAGAACGCTCCGAGACTGGACGACGGCGAATGCCAAGGCCCCCCCCACCTCCACTGCGGACGAGCGGAAGTCCTCGAGCGGCGCCCGAAGACGCATTTTTCTTCTCATTAACAAACTGGGCGCGTGATGTACTTCCTCGGAGAATGTTGTTACATCCCTCCGACAAAGCTCCGGTTATTCGCAGGATTAGCTTCCTTTTCTATTTGCAATTAGCTTAATTTGATCTCGGCAGCAGTCGTCGTCCAAGGCCTGGGGCCAATGTTGGGGGGGGGGGGGGGGTTTGTGTAAATGTGACAAATTCATGGGGACCAGTATTTTTGGGGGGGGGGGGGGGGGGTGGGGGCATATAGCAGTGGAGGGGGTCCAGTGGATACAGGTTAGAATGTGGGAAAATGTCATGGAAGATCCACTGAATAATACAGGAATACACTGTAAAAAATCTAAATCTGATCAAGTGTATTTTTCTCATTTCTAGTCCAAATATCTGATCACACTTAAACTCAGACAGAATCACCTACAGAGGAACTTCACACTGAGATAGAAGAACTGATTTATAGACAATAGATCTGGAAAATCTGAGTTCAACAATTGACCAAGAGAATTTTTCACTTGTTCACTGGCAGATTTTTTTTTTTTTTTTTTTTTTGTTCTGAATTCAATTTGTTTTGGTTTGTTTGTTTTTTTTTTTTGCTAATGAAGATTTGTTTTTTTTTTGCGTGATTCAAGAATTTTTTTTGCTTAATTGAAGATTTTTTGCTTATTAAGATTTTTTGCTCAATTCAAGAGTTTTGCTTTTTTTTTTTCTTAATTCAAGATTTTTGCTTAATTGTTTTTTTTGTTTTTTTTTTGCTTAATTCAAGATTTTTTTTGCTTAGTTCCAAATTTTTTTTGTCTTTTGCTTAATTCAAGATGTTTTTTTTTTGCTTAATTCAAGATTTTTTTTTTTTTTGTGTGTGTAATTCAACCTCTTTTGGATAATTCAGATTTCTTTGCTTAATTCAAGATTTTTTGCTCAATTTAACATTTTTTTTGCTTGATTAAAAATATTTGTTTGCCCAATTCAACTTTTTTTTCTTAATTCAGTATATATATTATATATATATATATATATATATATATATGATTTTTTTTTTTTTATTGCTCAATTCAAGGATTTTGGCTTAATTAAAAATTTTATGTTTAATTCAAGTTTTGTTTTTTTGTTTTTTTTGTTTTGTTTTTTTTTTTGCTTAACTGAAGATTTTTTTTGCTTAATCAAGCAAAAAAAAAAAAAATCTGCCAATTGGAACAAGTGAAAATTATCTTGGTAAGATGTCTTGGAATAAGATTTTCCAGAAGGATTCAAAGGACTTTATTATCATTCCATCACAGAGAAAGAACAAAACTCGTTACTGAGGACCCGTATCAGCCATAGCAATGCAGAAGAAATAACTAGTAAATAACGAATACATTAACATCAGCTAAAATCTAAGGCTAATTTTAAAAATAAAGTAAAATATACATCTAAAATTTAGCTTTAAAATACTTACATAGAAGAACCCCCCACGTATATAACTGCTGCTATAGCAGTACCCCCCCCCCCCCCCCCAACTGAACTTTATAATCCAGGGCCTACATCGTTTAGCTTTCGCGGGGCCTATGATTGCTAGCGCTCCGCCATCCTCCGACCTCGTCCGTGAGTATTAGTGAGTGTTGGGTGACTGGAGATGAGCTGTGACCGCCCCCACACTGCCGACGGAACACACTAGAACACCAGAACCTTTTCCTCCAGTCTTTGTAGTGCAGCTGAGTGTTAGAGAATCCTTCCTGCCGCTGTCAGGATAATTGGCACTCCATAAACACATGATAATTGGACCGCTTTTGATCCCTGCAATTTCTCACTTCTTGTCCAAAGAGGCGCAGCAGTTCTGTCTCATGTTTACCACGAGTCTTTATGTGGCAGCGAGAGGATAGAGAGAGAGTGAAATGGAGAGAGAGAGAGGGAGAGATAGTGTTTTCTTCTGAAGTGTTAAAAGCTCCCTGCAGGCTCTACTTCCTGCACCCGGCCTCTTTCGCCCATTGTTCCTCCGCCGCTTATGGCCATGACTCACAACTAACTTTCTCTGTCGCGCACACATTCACACAAGACGGTTTAATCACGTTGAGACAGTCTCCAAATCATCTGGTTTCTCCCTCGTTTGTCCGTCTGTTTTTTCCTCATTTTTCCAGAAAGCCGGAAGGTGAACCGTTGTGTCCAGGCTGAAGACTGAGGGTGAGGAAGTTTATAAGGAGGGACTTCCTGTTGGACGACAAACTGATCCTGTTCTGCTCAGTAGGCCTGCAGACAGGAGAAGCTCGGACAGTTACGAAGGTTCGTGAGGTTTTAAAAAGTCTTAAAAGTCTTGGAATTTACAAATCTGCAGTTAATACCTTAAATAGTCTTTAAAAAGTATTAAATTTGACATGGTAGGTCTAAGCACAGGTGTCAAACATGTGGCCCGGGGGCCAAATCCGTCCCGCCAAAGGGTCCAGTCCGACCCCTGGGAGGAATTCGTGAAATGCAAAATGATACCAAGATGTGAACAATCCTTTTAGTTCAGGTTCCACATTCAGACCAATTCAGTCTCAAGTGGCTCATAATAACCTATAAATACTCACAACTCCACATTTTTCTCTTTGTGAATGTAAATGTTTCATGTATTTACACTAAAACAAAGTATAATAGTGCAAAAAATATCTGAATAAACCTGAACAAATATGAACAACCTGAAATGTTTTAAGTAGAATTTAGTGCAATTTTCACAAGATTCCACCTGTTCCTAAATGTTTGGTGTATTTGTAAATCCACTGTGATCTGTAGTTATAATTTACATGTGTAAATGAAAAGCTTAAGCATAATATTGTTGAAATTACACATTTTTTTCAATTTGTTCGTATTATTCACATTGTTTGAAAGGATAGTTCGTAGATGCAAACATTTTCGTAATCCAATTTTACTTTTTTTGCTCCAAAATATAGAGAAAAGTTTGGAGTTGACATTATTTATATATTATTCTGTTCTTATTTTACTGGTTCGGCCCACTGCAGATCAAATTTAGCTGAATGTGGAACTGAACTAAAATGAGTTTGACAGCCCTGGTTTAAAGTATTGTTGTCATAAACTTTTTGACTGTATTGCTGCAAAGAAAGTAGCATTAGTCTCGTCAGTTCCACCCACAATTTACATTGAAATTAGGAACCCATTAGGAACAAACTTTGCAGCCCATGGTGAGAAATGACTCAAAACGGTGGGAATCAAAGCGTTGGAATGAATCAGTACAAACAAGAGTCACGAATTTGTGCCAGTATGACTGTGAAATAGTTTTCAACATTCAACAGTTTTCAGGATTTTAAAACCTTTAAATGTCGGTTTAATCATTGAAATTGTAAGTGATTAATTACCACCAAAAAAAAAAAAAAAAAGAATATTTTCCATAAAATAAACAGTAGGTGGATGAAACGTTGGTGGTAATTAGAGCCTTGGATATGCCAAAGGTTAGCAACAAAATTAAACTGGCATTTAAAGGGTTAAAATCCTGAAAACTGTTGAATGTTTGGTAGTTTTGAGCAGGAGAGAAGTTGTTTTATATATTATATATATATATAATGTATATATATATATATATATAATATATATATTATATATATATATATATATATATATATATATATATATATAATATTTATATATATATATTTGTATGTATAAAAAAGCATTTCTGCTGGTAAGGTTTTGCCATGGTGCAGCGCCACAGCAAAATCCATGCCACCACACCAAACATTGTCATTCATTCATTCATTCATTCATTCATTCATTCATTCATATCTCAGGGGGGTCAAACTCATTTTAGTTCAGTTCCACATTCACCCCAATTTGATCTCCAGTGGGCCGGACCAGTAAAATAATAACAGTGAAAAAGTAAAATTACATTATGATAATATTACATCCACAGCGGTTCCTTAAAAAATCTGAATAACATGAACAACTGGAATTGTCTGAAGAAAACAAGTGCAATTTTAGTAATATGCCTGAGTTTATCAGTTTTTTACACGTGTGTTACAACTTACTTTACAATTACAAATACACAAAACATATAGAACCAGGTATAATATCGGTAAAACTGCATTTACTTCTCTTAGGTCATTTCAGGTTGTTCGTATTTGTTCAGGTTATTCACATTTTTTTGTGAAAGGATAGTTTGCTAATGTCAACATTTTCATGTAATTTTACTTTTTTTCACTAAAACAAAGATCAAATCTGCAGTTGTCATTAATTATAGGTTATAATGATAATATTTTACTGATCTGACCCAACTGAGATCTAATTGGACTGCATGTGGAACTGAATTAAAATGTTTTGGACACCACTGATTGTTCATATCTTCAGTGTCATTTTTGCATTTCGCTAATTCATCCTGTGGGCCGGATTGGACCCTCTGGTGTGCCAGATTTGGCCCCCGGGCCACATGTTTGACACCAGTGCGTTATCCTGGACCCACTTTATCCTCACTAGGGTCACAGGGTCGCTGGAGCCTATCCCAGCTATTGATGGGTGAAGGCGGGGCTCACCCTGGACATGTGACCAGTTCATCACAGACTGAACACGTAAAGACAAACAACCACTGTCACATTCACACCTCTGGGCAGTTTAGATGAACCCGTTAACCTATCAGTGCATGTGTTTGGATGGTGGGAGGAGCCAGAGTACCAGAGAGAACCCAGGCAGACACGGGGAGAACATGGAAACTCCACACAGAAAGGCCCCTCCCCCCATGGACTGGTGTTGGAATGGAACCAGGGACCTTCTGTCTGAGGCTCCAGTGCATTTCATACCAAACAAACTCACTGTCACATTAGACGTATTCTACATGAGTATAATAGATAATAGTCCAGGACAAACATCCTGCCCCCTCAAAGGAAAGTTTGCAAAGTTTCAGGAGGTAAAGAAAAGATAAATGAGTGTTAAGTTTCACTTTCACTTCTGGGGGTGGGGGGGTGGGGGGGCTGCACCGCCCCGTACTCCCATAGTATTATAAGATTATAAGTAGGATGGAAACTGATGCACTCGCAAAGTTACCGACCCAAATGCACACACGTGTACCCCCCCACCAATTACACGGCCACACCAACAGATCAGTTCCACAGGAAACACTATATTAATATATATGTATATATATATATAATATATATATATATATCTATATATATATAATATATATATATATATAGATAAATTCCTGTTGTAATCATATATAATACATACTGTAAGCTCATTGTTAAATACATATTAATTAGATCTCATGAATTTCTTTGAATTTCATGAATTCCAGTTCGACTTCCTGTAATTCGAACTGGAATTGTAATTCAGGGCTCATTCTCAGTTCATTCTGCTTTTCTCCAGCCCTGGTACAGTGAATAAAACAGTTCATTTACTAAATCCCAATGTATTTCCAGCTGAGTGTTGGTGCCCCCTGGTTATTTAAACTCCTGTTCAAACAGCCAAACTTCGGTTCCGTCTGTACCGGTTGTTTAGCCTGCCACTGATCACCAGCGTAAACCCTTTATTCCATCTAGTGTTCATTGTATGTCCCGTTAGTGAATAATGTATGTTTTTATTGGTCGGACATGGCCTCTGGTTGGGTTGGGATCTCGCTCTCGTCACTACCGTCGGAGCTGATTGTCATTCCGCTCGGCTCGGGTTCCTCTGATCCGACGCCGGCTGCTGCTCCTCATTGTAAATTCCCTTGTTGTTTAGGTCTGTAACACAGGGGGCAGCAGAGGTCAACTGCCCCCCCCCCCCTCCGTGGACCCAGGGAGCAGAGAAGAGGTAAACTTTGTGGATATGTAAATGCGGCGGCTGTAATGCATGCGCCCATAATTGTTTCAGAAGCGCAGGCGGCAGTGGCTGTTTAAAACAATCCTAATTAACCCTGCGGGTATGGAGAGGAGCATGTCTTGAAGTTTTCCCTTTTTGTAGCCCAGCGATGTGCAAGTCTGTTTAAAGTGGTTCCAAACTGGGCTTATTGACAGAGGGGTGGGAGGGGCACGCGCCGAGCCTCAGATCCATGTGGGATCCGGGTAGAGCCCAGTCTGCTCTGCATACATTGTGTGTGTTGGGTCTCGTTGGGACGTGTTTTTTGAGGATGAAACTGTTTGTTGCAGAGACGGAGCTGGAATGAGGAAAGAGTGGAGAGGTGGGGGGGGGGGGGGGGATGTCAAACATGAGGTCCGCGGGTAGAAACGGCCCACCAAAGAGTCCGATCCAGGCCAAAGGAGGGAAATATGACACTGAAGATTAAAGACTGATTTGAGTTCAGGTTCCAGCTCAGTCAGTTTTTATGACAGGAGTATTTTCTAGTATTTTCATCTTATTCTTGCACGTTCAAAAATTCTATGCATAATCAAATATTTTAATGTGCGCTGTTTTTATATTTATTTTTATTTTATTTGTATTTCTAATCAAATCTAAATATATTTTAATATTGTATTTTTTTCAATCAATGTGAAGCACTTTGGGCTACAATTTCTGTATGAAAGGTGCTATACAAATAAAGTTATTATTATTATTATATTATTATTATTATTATTATTATTATTAACAGTATTCTACCTGCTGTTAAATGTTTTGTGTATTTGTACACAAAACAAGTACTTCTAAAAATACAACCAATTACTACTAAAATATACAAAAAGCTTACTCTATACTACAGATAAGAAATATGTACAACATATAAGGAAATATATACAGGTAATAAGCAGACGTATATAAGGTAAAATTACAAACAGGGTGCATGGGCTGTGATTATTACACATATTCTAGTTCAGCAGTCAAATACAGACCAAGTTAATCTACAACACCATCATAATAACCAAATATGTAACAACTCCAAGTTTTTGTCTGTGTGTGTGATTGTGTGTCTGTCTGTGTGTTTGTGTCTGTCTGTGTGTGTGTGTCTGTGTGTGTGATTGTGTGTCTGTCTGTGTGTGTGTGTGTGTATGTGTGTGTGTCTGTCTGTCTGTGTGTGTGTCTGTCTGTCTGTGTGTGTGTGTGTGTGTGTTGTCTGTCTGTCTGTGTGTGTGTGGGTGTGTGTGTGTGTCTGTTGTGTGTCTGTGTGGTCTGTCTGTGTGTGTTGTGTGTGGTGTGGGTGTTGTCTGTGTGTGTGTGTGTCTGTCTGTCTGTGTGTGTGTGTCTGTCTGTGTGTGTGTCTGTCTGTGTGTGTGTGTGTCTGTCTGTGTGTGTGTGTGTGTCTGTCTGTCTGTGTGTGTGTATCTGTCTGTCTGTGTGTGTGTGTGTCTGTCTGTCTGTGTGTGTGTGTCTGTCTGTGTGTGTGTCTGTGTGTGTGTGTGTGTGTGTCTGTCTGTGTGTGTGTCTGTCTGTCTGTGTGTGTGTCTGTCTGTGGTGTGTGTCTGTCTGTGTGTGTGTGTGTGTGTGTGTGGTGTGTGTCTGTATGTGCGTGTGCAGGATAACTCCAAAAGTTATTGACAGATTTGGATGAAAATTTCAGGAAATGTTGATACTGGCACAAGGAACAAATGATTAAGTTTTGGTGGTGGTGGTAGTGGGGGGGGGGGGGGGGGGGTGGGCACTGATCTGCCTTGGTGGAGGTCTGTGCTCTCGGAGTGGTTTTCTAGTTTCTCTTTGTTTCAATGTAAAATATTAGAATTAAATGAAAATGTTATGTTTACAAACTGTCCTTTTGCAAAAAATGTCAATAACCTGAACAAATATGAACATTAAGAAATAAGTGGAATTTTAGCTTCTTTTTGTTAATATTTCTCAAGTTTTCGCTATTTTTTCTGCATGTTTTATTCTTGTTATTGCTTAATTTGATCATATTTGTTGGCTTTTTTGTTATTTTTTGTTAAATTTTGTACAAGTTTTGCCCTTGTGATTGTTTATTTTGTTCATATTTGTTGTTTTTTGTTTTGTTTTTGTTAATTGTAAAAAAAATATTAAATGTTTTGTGCTACTACTAAACTCAGTTTAGTTCAAGGGCCTCATACTCAAATACATTCCTGTAATTTCCTCGTTTATTCACATTTTTAAAAAGTTTATTCAAAAGATTGAACTTTAAGACTCAAAACAAACCCCTGGGGGGCAGGGTATCAGTAAGTAGGAGGAGCAAAGTGTTGTACTATTATGTAAGCTCCGCCTACTTTTTCCACTTGTACCAATATTCTGTCTGTTATTAAATGTTTGGTGTTTGTAGATCCACTGTGATCTGCACATTATAATGTACGTGTGGAAATGATAAACTGAGGCAGAATATTGTTCAAATTGCACTTATTTGTTCTTCAGAAATTTCTGGTTGTTTCATGTTTTTCACATTTTTAAGGGATTGTTTGTAGCATGTAAACATCCTCTTCATGTACAGTGTGGGGAAGCAAAATTTACAATGAACATTTAGTTGTTTTTCTCAGCAGACACTACGTCAATGTGTGTTGAACCCAAACATATATGATGTCATAATCATACCTACACTATATCCATACCTTTTCAGAAACTTTTGGCCCATATGAGTAATCAGGAAAGCAAACGTCAAAGAGTGTGGGATTTGCTGAATGCACTCGTCACACCAAAGGAGATTTCAAAAATAGTTGGAGGGTCCATAAGACTGTTTTATAATGGAAAGAAGAGAATGACTATGAGCAAAACTATTACAGAAAGTCCTGGACGATACTATTAATGAAGAATGGGAGAAGTTGTCACCCCAATATTTGAGGAACACTTGCGCAAGTTTCAGGAAGCGTGTGAAGGCAGTATGAGAAAGAAGGAGGACACATAGAATAAGAACATTTTCTATTATGGACATTTTCTTGTGGCAAATAAATTCTCATGAACTTTCAATAAACTAATTGGTCATACACTGTCTTTCAATCCCTGCCTCAAAATATTGTAAAATTTGCTTCCCCACCCTGTAATTTTACTTTTTTCACTCAAAAACTTTGGCGTTGACCTTATTGTAGGTTATTTTGAGTAGTATTTGTCATTCTGATCCACCTCAGATCGTATGAATGTGGAACCTGAACTCAACTGCGTGAAGGGGTGGAGGTGAGTTTGGTACAGATCTGCTGTACGGCGGTGATTACCAGCCAAGCCTGATTTATAAAGCACATTTCAGAAGCAGCCAGTGTAATATAAAAGCGTACTAAGAGGAAAACCACTAGATGAGAGCAGACGGGAGGATAATAAAACAGCCACACAACACTTTTCCTGTTTATTCAAGATTAAAAAGTTGTCTCAGGTCGGAAGGAAGTTTTCTGTGGCTGTTTGTCGAAGGAAACGCTGCCATTTTTTTAAGTGACAGGAACAACACGAACACAGTGTGGAGGAGGAGGATGGAGGAGGAGGAGGCCCTAAATCAACACAATAAACACAGGAAATAACTGAGAGGAGGATCATGGGAGTTTTTAATACAAGTACAGATCCAAATCAAGGAAATCAAATGAAGCTGAAATCCTTTTACAAACACACTAATGCGTTAACCTTCTGTTGTCTGAGGCCTTTACTCAGATGTTCTTTCTGCTCTTCTGCAACGTCCTCTGGGTTCATCACAGAGAGGCGGGATTTAAAACAGGTGATTGACAGCTGGAATGACCAGTCACTGTCAGGGTTTTTCAGGCTCTTCGTTCGTCTCTATTTTTCATGTTCTTTAGTCCTTGATGCTCAATTGCGACCTGGAAATCGATATTTGTGTCATTAATTCTCTGAAATCACATCAAGAGCCAGATGAATTATGACATGGATTCACCTGTAGATGTTTGAAGAAACTGCAGACGATGTTAACGAAGATGACGCCGGAATAGTAGGCCCTGGTTAAAACTATAGACCCTAACACAACTTCACTTTGGAAGTAAATGTACCACAAAAAGCTGAGTCTGAAAGGTTATTATTATTATTATTATATTATTATTATTATTATTATTAATTATATAGTTTGTCTTTTGCACTATCCTTATTCATGCACCTTTTTTCTATTGTAGGATCAATAATGTCTCTAATCTAATCTAATCTAATCTAATCTAATCTAATCTAATCTAATCTGTTTCTTAGAGAACAGGTCAAGTATGAGGCAGGTGTTCTCTATCTTTGTATCCAGTCTAATCTAATCTTTAGTTTTTTTTTCCTCGTCATAAACCTGTGGTGGTTGGACCCCAGACGACCCCACAGTTCATGTTCAGATGTCTCTGATGTCAGTCCAGCTCCAAACCTCCTGCAGACCCTGTTTCCATATGAGGACGTGGTCTTGTGGTGGGACGTGTGCGGTAAACACTCTGAATGCCAGCTGCGTTTTTCCGCCGACACATGGCTGAAACGGTGAAGGGGGGGTGGGGGCGGAGTCTGTGGGAGCTGTCTGCTCAGTCAGAGCGTTGCGGGTGTTTGAAAGTGCTTCCTGGTCTGGTTCCATGTGGAAGTCCAGCCCAGTGTTTACCGTCACAGACCTGGCTCCGCTCTGGTCCAGATGGTCCCGTCCTGGATCCGTCGCCCCAGAGCCCAGCTCCCACTCGCCTCCTCTCTCATCTTCTCTACTTCCTCTTTTTCGCCTCCATCTTATCTCTCATTCCTCCTCCTGTTTTCTCTCTCATCTCTGCCCCCCCACCTTCACTCCTCCCTCGTGTCCGTTGCTTCTACTTTTACGTCTTCCCTCGTTGCCCTCCTTCGTTTTCTCTTTGTAGCCGAGTGTCAGAGAGGCTGTGAGGCTGAGCCAGACCACCGTGGCCTCCTGGACCCTGGTTCCTGGTGCTTGGTTCAGACCCCTCTGGAGGCCTCAGTAGTTCAGGTTCAGACCGGAGGCGTTTCTTCAGACTCCTTCTTGTCTGGTCAGAACTGTTCCATTTACAAGTTTGAACAAACCAAGATCAGATGGAATTCCAAGACGTCGTTCTGGTCTCCGGGGGCGGGGGGGCAACACCAGAGGTGTTTTCTGTCAGACTGCAGCAGAAGCTCAGCTTCCCACTAAATGACTCAAATTAAATGCTCAAATCTGTTCAGTTGTGTTGACATTTCATTGACTCCAAATGTGTTTGAACACGTTCATCTCACAGACGAGTTCGTTCAGAATCAGTTTTATCCCAAATCACAGACTGGATGTTGTTCACTTCTCCTCCGTTCCCGTGTCTGTGTTTTCTCCTCCATCTGCTCAGTGCATTTGTCTGCAGACGCTCAGCGTCCATGCACTTCAATGGGACTGAGTGGAACTGCTTTAAACTGACTCTAAACTGGACAATAATTGGATAAATGCCATGATGTTATCCCGCCCCCGGATGCTCGACCTCTCTGGGGGTGAATGGAGCTGTGGGCGGAGCTCGGCCGGGGCCGGACGCTGAACTTCCACGTGCTGATTGGAGGATCGGTCCAAAGGCTGAATCCCGTTTGATTGACAGCTGTTTTCAGATCTGCTCCTTCACTGACACAGTTCAGTTTAATACGTTGCACATTCTGCTGTGAAATCACAGAAAACAAATGAACTGTTTATTTACTGCACTGTAAATAAAACACACTCATTGGACTTCCTTGTTTCAATTGAACATAATTTCAATGTTTTCTTGTTTCAGTTCCATAATTTAATCATTTTTTATTCAAGTTAATATCATTTTGTAGATAGTTAAATCAGTCAGACTGTTGGCTAGGTCGGAGTGAACTAACTACTGACCATTTTCTTAAAAAGGAACGGAGGGACGAATTTATGTTTAAATAACTTGACCATTTTTTGATGTAAGCCGACAATGAGCTTCCTCTGTCTGAAAGACGAGCAGCCGCCACTGGGCGACACGGTGGTGCGGTGGACAGCAGGAAGGTCCTGGGTTCGATTCCAACACAGGGACCTTTCTGTGCAGACTTAGCGTGTTCTTCCTGTGTTTGCGTGGGTTCCGATCCAACTTTATTATTAAAGTAGAGCTGAAACGATTTATCGACTCTTAAGTGATTAAAAAAAAAAAAAAAAAAAATCATTCAACCACAATTCTCCTGAATCAAAGCTTTGTTTCCTTCATTTCTCTGCTGTTAAACATTGGTTCCACTGTTTTGTTTCACACAGAACACTTATTGTGACGCACAAAGAAGCTTCAATTCAGGAAAACTGCAATAGAATATCAATTCGAGTCGATTAATCAAATCGTGAATTTTTGCATTCACTTCATCGAGTAATGGTTTCAGCTCTATTATAAAGCACTTGAAAACGACCACAGTGGACCAAAGTGACGTACAGGAGAATAAAAGCACAGTAAAACTAGAAAAGGACTCGGATTTGTATTGTTGATATTTTCTTGTGAGGGTCTTCGCCACCTTCTTCTTTCTTTGTCTACTAAACTAAACTAAAACTAAGCATTTACAAAAAAAAAAAAAAAAAAAAAGAAAACTAAAATTAGCAAATCTGCTCTAAAAACTAATTAAAAATAACTGAATTAGAGAAAAAAAAGTCCAAAAAATAAAACTAAACTAGAATGAAAAGTCCAAAACTATTAGAACCTTGGTTGACACACATGTGGAGTCCAGGGGTTTGTGGAAGCTGTGGTGACGCCCCTGCAGGAGTGGTAGGTTACAGCAGTGGAAGTGTGTTTGGACTGACTAAAGGGAAAAGAAGGGCTTGTTTTGGAAGAAGCTGGTGGTGAAACTCCTCTGTCAGTCATGTTAAATTGGCTCCTGAAAAGTGAAGAAACACCGACGTCCGCCTTAAGCCGGACAGAAATAGAGTCGGACGGAGGCCTCTGCTGCCGGACACGTCTGCTGTGTTTCAGTGTGGACCCTCAACCCTTAAAGGCATAAGTGGGTTAAAATGACCCACTGAGGCTGGTTTATATCAAATCTTTGAAATGAAAAGTTGTTATTCATATTCCAGATATTCCTCAAAAAACATGTTACTGACATCATGTTACTTACATTTTAACTTACCTTTTCTAGATTTTATGGGATTGTAGTTTTTGTTTTTCTACCACTTAACCCTTTTGTGTGACTATTTAGTAGGGCTGTAAGAAAATATCATTCCTGCAACATATCGCAATATTTCATTTCACAATACTGTATCGATATTAAAAGTACTATACCGATATTTTTAGGTGTTTATTCAAATGCAGATATTGTGGAGGTTCATTTTTGTTTTTCTGTTTTACTTTTTGTTTATATTTTATTTATTATTATTTAACAGTCTTTTATTAAATAATGTTAGTTCCTTTTTGGGATCGCACAAAATAATACTCCGATGTTAGTTCTGAAATAATAGAATATGAACAATTGAACAGTTTAGTATTTAGTATTAAGCAAAAAAAATCTTGAATTAAGCAAAAATAATGAAGCTTGAATTAAGAAAAAAAAAAAAAAAAAAAAAAAAATTAACAGGATCTTAAACTGTAATGTCTGTTAAACAGAATTTCAGTTTGAACACAGGAACATTTTGGGATATAGCATTAGATCCTGTTGTGATCAAATAAAAATGTGTTTAGTATTTGTGCAGATTGCAGGTGTAATTCAATTCTTCCAGGAAATAATCATTTAAAAAAGAAACAAAACCAATAAAAAATTGCCTTTTTAACAGTATCCTGATATTTTGTGATATATCGTATTGTTATCCTAGTATTGTGATTTGTATCGTGTGGCCAGATTTTTGCCTATACACAGCCTTACGATTTAGCAAAATAAGTCAAAAAGTTATGGATGGATTTGGATGAAATTTTCAGGAAATGTTGATACTGGCACAAGGAACACATGATTAAATTTTAGGGGGGGGCTGATCTGCCTTGGCGGAGGTCTGCGCTGTCCAAGTGCTTTTCTAGTTTTTCATTTTCTGTAAGGAACCAAATATGGTAACTTCATTTACCTTGATTTTCTACATAACAATACATTTTTTTTTAACAGTTTCTGAAAGTAATAAAGTCTTGTTCTGTCCTCCAATAACACACGAAGGTTGAAAATCTGAATTTCAGAGTATTTCTGTGAATGAACCATAAAGGGTTAAACTTCCATCATTGGGTCCAAATGACCCACATTCATTTACAGTAAAATTACATCTGAACCTTTGATTCATTTACAGTAAAACCAAAGCACTCACTCACTACATGGATGTGGACATAATTCTGTTACTTTCACATACTATATATTATATACTATATATCTTTGCTTTTCAGATTTTCAAAAAATATATTAAAAAAAATTCAAAATAGTTAAAAATGTTTTTAAAAATGTATTTCAAACATGAAATCATTCTTTTGTGGACTAGAATATAACAAAATGATTATCTTTAACAAGACAAAATCACAGAAGTGTCATCAAAACACACTGATTTTAACTCGAGTCATTTGACCCATTATGGACGACTGGAGGCTCCGGACACTCGGGCATCGAAGGGTTAAAGCCACTTCGAGGTAAGGATGTAATCGCTTTTTCATTGACCCTCAAACTGCATGAATATAACTTGCGCATAAAAAAATAAAAATGACAATTTCGCAAAAACTCGTTTTTCAATGAAAAGTTTTTGAGCTTGAAAGAGGTGGTTTTTTGGGGGGTTTTTGGGTGTAGCCAAATATTGCACAAAACTGCACTGGAAAGACCTTGTTGTGAAACTAGAGTCAAATGAACAAAATGTTGATGGGTTACAACAAGTGAAAACAAACGTGTGGACACCCGAGGAAACCCGATCATTTTTGAATTTCGTACGGGACAGAGGGGTAACGAGCATTCTAGATTCAAAACAACAGATATTATGTTTGTCAGTATGTTTATGAAATGACTTCTCGTGTCATCTCACAAAAATAAATAAATCATCGCATTTGTGATTTAATAGAAAAACCGACATTATGCACTTCTGTTCTTTCGACATTTAGTAAATATCGATAAAGTTTTGCGCAGATGTCCAATAGAAAAGTGAGCTGTGAAGTTAACGGCGGATAATGGAGCTACTGATATTATAAAAGATAAATAATAATAATAAAACAACTTCGTCTCCAACTGATATTAAAGAGTAAAGAGCAACTGGAATAAAAGTAAACAGTCAATAAACAAAAACTAATAAAAAAAACTTGTAATTGGTGCACATGAAAACAAAAACACTCTGCTTAAACTTGACTTGGATCATACAGGTGGGTTTGAAGCATTTGGACAGAAATAGAATATTTAATAAAGTCTAAAAACTACCTGTTTTATTGAACCTTTATTTTACCAGGAAAGACTCATTTACTTTAAAAATCACTTGTTCTGAAGGAACTTCCCTCAGAAAAACATACAAACAAACTCTGAATGGACAAAAATATTAGGACACATCTCAGCCTCAGTTTGAACGACTTCTATTATCGATGATGAAAATGTTCCCGTCAGTCGTCGTCAGTTATTATCAATGATTTAATATCAGTACACTGTAAAAAATCTAAATCTTACTGAGTGTATTTTTCTCATTTCTAGTCCAAATATCTCATCACGCTTAAAATCAGACAGAATCACCTACAGAGGAACTTTTCAGTGAGATAGAAGAACTGATTTATAGACAATAGATCTGGAAAATCTGATTTACACTAATCTGACCCAGATAATTTTCACTTGTTTCATTAGCAGATTTTTTTAGCTTGAATTAAGCAAAAAAAAAACAAACTTGAATTAAGCAAAAAAAAAAAACTTGAATAAAGAAAAAAATCTTGAATTAAGCCAAAAAAATAAATAAACAAATGAATAAATAAGTAAAATTAAGCTTGAATTAAGAAAAAAAATTCTTGAATTAAGCAAAAACAAAAAAAAAAAGTCTTGAATTAAGCAAAAAAAAAAAAAAGAAAAAAATAGAAAAATTAGGCTTGAATTAAGCACAAAAATAAAAACAAGAAAAGCACTTGGAGAGTGCAGACCTCCACCAACACAGACCCCCCCCCCCCCCATCACCACCAAAATTTAATCATTTCTTCCTTGTGCCAGTATCAACATTTCCTGAAATTTTCATGAAAATCCATCCATAACTTTTTGAGTTATCTTGCTAACAGACAAACAAAGCAAAGCGATCACAATACCTCCTGGTGGAGGTAAAAAAAAACAAAAAAATCTTGAATCAAGCCGCAACATTTTGAATTAACCAAAAATAATTAAGATTGAAGTTAGCAAAAAAATCTTGAATTAAGCAAAAAAAATCTTGAATGAACCAAAAAAATCTTGAATTAAGTACAAAAAAAATTAAGCTGGAATTAAGCCCAAAAAAATTTGAATTAAGCAAAAATAATTAAGCTTCAATTAAACAAAAAAATCTTGAATTAAACGAAAGGAATCTTGAATTAAGCAAAAAGAATTAAGCTTGAATTAAGGAAAAAAAATCTTGAATTTAGCAAAAAAAAAGTCTTGAATTAAGCAAAAAAAAAAAAAAGAAAAAAAAAAATGGGCTTGAATTAAGCAAAAAAAAAAAAAACTTGAATCAAGCCACAAAATTTTGAATTAACCAAAAATAATTAAGTTTGAAGTAAGCAAAAAAAAAAAAAATCTTGAATTAAAATATGAAAAATGTTACTTTTAATGGTCTGTAGTTGATGGCCCATTTTCAGCCCCATTGGTCTTATTTTATTTTAGAATCTGTTTATTTTTTTGTCGTTTACCTTCATCATTCTGTTCAGTATCTAGCTGGTTGGATTCTTTTTGTTTTGTTTTTATCGACATTCGGTGAAAATGCTAACCCTGCTGAACAGATCCACAGGCGACACTCTATCGTATATTTCAGTTA
Source organism: Sphaeramia orbicularis (assembly GCF_902148855.1). Taxonomy (NCBI): domain Eukaryota; kingdom Metazoa; phylum Chordata; class Actinopteri; order Kurtiformes; family Apogonidae; genus Sphaeramia; species Sphaeramia orbicularis. Next base: position 4,795,659 of record NC_043964.1, read on the forward strand.
CAGAAACACGGATAAACTCTCCGTCGTGGGCTGATATTGACAGGTACCAGACAGATGTTAAATAGTGCATAATGTCAGTATCGGCCGCTCGTGTCCGAACACAGATCATTACCCGGTAGAAGTCTGATGAGCCCGCCTCCCGCCAAACGCCTTCTGTGAAGCTGTTCAGAAAAGTAACGCTCTTTTACGCTGTTTTATCTGGAAGGGAAAATAGTGTTTTCAAAGGAAATGATGTGTAATTTGGGATCAAAACTAAAGTAATGAATATAAGCGTCGGTTTGAGAAGCCCAGAGCGTCTGCGCTGGTTTTCTTTCAGCTTTAATCAGCCGGAACAGTCTGGTCTGTGCGTCCACTTCCAGAATGATTGACAGCTCCTAATGACGACACCCACGCTGATTTTATTGTCTTTCTATTTCAGTCGCTGAAATTGAAAATGGCTTTGCTGTGATATGCTTCTACAGTTTGAATTTTTTTTTTTTAATTTAAAGCAACACTTTGGACTTTTCATTGTTCAAACTCTATTTTCAAGGTCATTTTGGTGGAAAAACATCTAAAAATAGGTTCAGTTCCACCAGAGCGTCTGTAGTCGCTTTTCCATTGACCTTTGAATTGTGCATAAAATTTAACCAAACTGAAAAACAACAATTCCACCAAAACTCTCATTTTTCAATTAAAAGTAAGAGGTGTTTTTTTTTTGGGCGTAGCACAAATTGTAAATCCCACAAAACTGCAACAGAAAGACCTTTTTCTGCAACTAGAGTCACATGAACAAAAAAAGGATGTTGACGGACGTTACAACAAGTGAAGAAGAGTTTTAAAGAAACCCCAGGAAACCCAATCATTTTTGAATTTAGTACGAGACAGAGGGGTAATATATAATAATAATGAATATGTCTGTAAATCAACATGATCGTCGCCATGTTTATGGAATGACTTCTGGTGTCATCTCGTGATAATAAATGAAGCTACTGGTGCATAAAAGTTTTACTAATGGACAATAGAAAAGAAATATTTGTGAAATTACGATACATTTGCAAATGCATTTTAACTGTATTTTTCTGTGAAGAAAGAAAAAATTTCTTTTAAAAATGGAAATTTTATGGTTATTCACAGTTACAGTTTTTTCATGTTATTTTACATTTAACATGTAAATCAGTCTGTTTTTGTCATTTCATTGATATTTCCTGTATCTTGAAAATACAGGAAAAATCTGTAAAATAAACAGTGAAAATTCTGTTAAATTACAGATTTTTTTTACAGTGTAGCAAACCTGCTCTAAAAACAAATGAAAACAAACTGAATTAGAGAAAAAAGTCAAAACTAAATAAAACTAAACTAGAATGACAAATCCAAAACTCTTAGACCCTTGGTGTCCACGCTCTGTTCGACTCACGAAACACTCGTGAGCTCAACGCTTGTTTATACTCGACTTCTTTATCTGGTGTTCGCGGACGATCTCCGACGCTATTTATCGTAATCTGAGCCGCCGCTAGTCGGTCGGAGGTCGGTTCTTTTAAGGTGTCCCCTCTCGGCGGGGCGTCGTCGGGAGAATAAATGAGCGCGGCGCCGACGTTCAGCTGTTTCCCTCGTCTTCCTCGTGGCGTTGGAGCGACTCGCCTCCGCTATCGGTGGGTAAGCACTTTGGCGGGTGACAGCGCCCATCCTTCACCGGGCGCCGCCATATGCCGAGCTGCTGTCAGAGGAGACGAGTGCAGATGCTCCAGCTGCTGCCTCACACACACACACATGCACACACACACATACACACACACACATACACACACGCACACACATGCACACACACACACAAACACATGCACACACAAACACACGCACACACATACACACACACACATGCACACACAAACACACACATGCACACACACACATGCACACACACATGCACCACAAACACACGCACACATGCACACACACAAACACATGCACACAAACACATGCACACACACACACTCAGCTCTCAGCAGAATAAAGAGGCAAAGGTGGGACAACACACAACATGCGCACACACACACACATGCCACACACACACACACACACACACACACCACACACACACACAGGGGAGGAGGAGGAAGGATACAAGACGTGTGGGTTTGTGGAGGAGAAAAGAAGAACAACAACCTTTAAGACACGGAAAAAAGGAGAAAAAATATACAATATACAATAGCATCGAAACTGAAGTCATACAGGATATGGACAAAAGTATGTGGACACGTTGAATTCAGGTGTTTCTTTTCTAACAGGGGTCTGAGATCCAAAACAATAATGACTCATGTATGGTTTAGTTTTCCTCATTCTAGTCCTGGAGGATGGATCTGAAAGGACGAGGTCAGGGGTCCTGGGTGTTCTGAGTCAATGAGTAAAAAAGACCAAAATAATCAACAAAATGAACAAAATAATCAACACAATTTGTTATAAAAACAAAAAGACCAAGAAAAAAAATCCACAAAATGAAAAAATAATCAACAAAATTTGCAAAAATAAATAAATAAATAAATAAATAAATAAATAAATAAAAATTAAAAAATAATCAGAAATTAGTTTTAAAAACAACTAAAATAATAAACAAAAGGAACAAAATAATCAAATAAATTTGTAAAATAAATAAATAAAATGAATAATAATAATAATAATAATAATAATAATAACAATAATTTTTAAAAGGCCAGAATAATGAACAAAATGAACAAATTCACAAAAATGAAAAATAATTAACAAAATGTATAAAAATGAAGAAATCAATGAAAATGTTGATGTTTATAAACTATATGGACAAAAGTCAATGGACACGTTGAATTCAGGTGTTTCTTTTCTAACAGGGGTCTGGGATCCAAAACAATAATGACTAATGTATTGTTTAGTTTTATTAATTTCTAGTCCTGGAGGATGGATCTGAAAGGACGAGGTCAGGGGTCCTGGGTGTTCTGAGTCAATGAGTAAAAAAGACCGAAATAATCAACAAAATGAACAAAATAATCAACAAAATCTGTAAATAAATAAATAAATAAATAAAATAATAATGATAATCATCATCAGTAAAATTAGTTTGAAAAAAAAAGACTAAAATCATAAACAAAAGCAACAAAAAAACAAATAAATTTGTAAAACAAATCAATCAATCAATAATAATAATAATACATTTTTTTAAAGACCAGAATAATGACCAAAATGAACAAATTCACAAAAATGAAAAAATAATCAACAAAATTTACAAAAATGAAGAAATCAATGAAAATATTGATGTTTATAAACTATATGGACAAAAGTATTTGGACACGTTGAATTCAGGTGTTTCTTTTCTAACAGGGGTCTGAGATACAAAACAATAATGACTCATGTCAGAATATAGTTTTATATTATGGGATAAATATCAGTGCATTGGTTAGTTTTCTTCATTTCTAGTCCTGGAGGATGAATCTGAGATGATTAGGTCAGGGGTCCTGGGTGTTCTGAGTCAATAAGTAAAAAAGACCAAAACATTCAACAAAATGAACAAAATAATAATAAAAAAAATTGTTTATAAAAGACCAAAATAATCAACAAATCAAACGAATTCACAAAAAGAAAAAATAATCAACAAAATGAACAAAAATGAAGAAATCAATGAAAATATCGATGTTTGTAAACGACATGGACAATAGTCTGTGGACACGTTGAATTTAGTAAATGTGGCACAAATCCAATTTTTTTTACCCAAATGTCCTGGATCTGATCTGTTAAAGACAGTCTGAACAGCACTAATCGGACCCAGACCACTTTCATATGTGGTCCTAAATCTGACCCAGACCACTTTCATATGTGGTCCTAAATCTGACACAGATCTGATATTTTCCAATACGACTTCAATCTGAACAGCCAGGTCGCATTTATGCGACCTTTACGTCACTGAATGCGACAAACATCACAGTAGTTCGTCCCAGGAGGAGGAGCAGCAGGGACAAACATATTTCCTTCTGTAAACACAGTGTGCGTCTGCGTGGTGCATGTGGGTCACTTCAGGACCTCTTTAGTTCATGTGGGTCACTTCAGGACCTCTTTAGTTCATGTGGGTCACTTCAGGACCTCTTTAGTGCATGTGGGTCACTTCAGGACCTCTTTAGTTCATGTGGGTCACTTCAGGTCCTCTTTAGTTCATGTGGGTCACTTCAGGACCTCTTTAGTTCATGTGGGTCACTTCAGGACCTCTTTAGTTCATTGGGTCACTTCAGGTCCTCTTTAGTTCATGTGGGTCACTTCAGGTCCTCTTTAGTTCATGTGGGTCACTTCAGGTCCTCTTTAGTTCATGTGGGTCACTTCAGGTCCTCTTTAGTTCATGTGGGTCACTTCAGGGTCACATTCAGTTCAGACTCAAAACTGACAGAAGTCGCATTTAATGTAGAATATGAACAAACACAAAAAAATCAGATTTCACCCAAAAAAACCACTTGTGCGTTCAGAGCTGCTGTGAACGGAGCCTCAGTCTCAGAAATATGACTGTAGGTCATGTGACCTACAGTCGACAAAACCAACACTTAAAACGTGACTCATGTGGCTCGTTCTTACAGACGCCGATACTGAGTGTGTACGTGTGTGTGTGTGTTTGTGTACATGTGTGTTTGTGTTTGTGTGGGTGTGGGTGTGTTTGTGTACATGTGTGTTTGTGTGTGTGTTTGTGTGTGTATATGTGTGTTTGTGTTTGTGTGTGTGTGTATGTGTGTGTATGTGTGTGTTTGTGTGGTGTGTGTGTGTGTGTGTGTGTAGTGTGTGTGTGTTTGTGTGTGTGTGTGTGTGTGTGTGTGTACGTGTGGTGTGTGTTTGTGTGTGTGTGTGGTGTGTGTGTACGTGTGTACGTGTGTGTGTGTGTGTGTGTGTGTGTGTACGTGTGTGTGTGTGTGTGTGGTGGTGTGTGTGTGTGTGTGTACTCTGTTTCAGCAGCTTGACTTCAGACCATGCATGTAATGTACTTCTGTCTGTGCAGACTCCCCCAAAAACCCCTCTGTGTCAGTATTGTGGTTTTATGGGGTTAGTTTGGTGTCAAAATAATCATGAGTTTGGGACCAGATTTAATTTAATTAGAATTGACAAGTTATTATTGAACTGGTTGAATGTACTGGAGCTGAAACTTGAGTGGATTTTGGAATAAGAACAACGAAAATAAGGGGAAAATGTGACATCTTTTGTTCTGAGGTATGTTTAACAAAATATACCAAAAAAAAAAAAAAGGGGGAAGACTTACTTTAAGAACAGTTGTCTTTGTATTGTTCTGTTTTTTTTCTAAGTAGAGAACTTATATGGAACGTGTGTTAAATTACATTTTTGTTCAGATATGGTACACAAATGTGCTCAGGTGTCTGTTGTAAAGCATCTGTCCAATGAGAAAAATACAATTATTAAAAAATAATAATAATAAAATATTCATGTGCATAAGATACAAATGTGGGCTTATTAGTCTATAGTTGTGCAAAAATAATATTTGTAAACTCGTGAATGAATTCAGTCGTACATAAAATGTAATTGTAGAGTCACGTTGGTGAATTCGTATTCATGATGTCGGAGAAAGCACAATCGTAAAAGTTACATTTTGGGTTTGTAATTCTTGTATTCATATGTATTCTGATAAAATACGCAAAATACATTTTATGTACAACTGAACTCATTCAAGAGTTACACATATTATTTTTTACACAACTATAGACTAATAAGCACACGTTTGTATCATTTGACACCGGTCTTACCCCATACTTCACATCCACTGCAGCTTCAGTTTCAACAGTAGATTTTCCATTGAAGCGTCTGCAGTCGGCTTCAATTGTTCAGTTTACACCAGTGGTAAATATGGAATACACACCACACACACACACACACATACTAGTGCTGTATCAGTCTGACACTAGCGCTTACATTCTAACCCAGAAATCTGCACTTTCTACACTTTCAACTTTTAATGCGTTTGAGGACAGTTTTAGGTTATTGTTGCTTTGCATCAGTGCACATCCTACTGTGTCGGAAAATAGGGTTTTACCTCCAAATGCACTGGGAATTTAAACTGAACTTTCAAAAAATAACCAAAAAAAACCCCAAACAAACCCACATGGATTAACTTATGCACTGCAAAAATCTAAATCTGACCAAGTGTATTTGTCTCATTTCTGGTCCAAACATCTCACACTTAAAACCAGACAGAATCACCTATAGAGGAACTTTACAGTGAGCTAGAAGAACTGATTTACAGACAATAGAGCTGGAAAATCTGATTACACTAATCTGACCAAGATAGTTTTCACTTGTTCCACTGGCAGATTTTTTTTGGCCTGAATTAAGCAAAAAAAAAAAAAAAAAAACTGCTTAAATTAAGCAAAAAAAAAAAAAAAAAAATCTTGAATTAAGCAAAAATAATTAAGCTTGAATTTAGAAAAAAAAAAAAATTTGAATCAAGCAAAAAAAAAATCTTGAATTACGCAAAAAAAAAAAAAAAATCTTTAATTAAGAAAAAAAAAAATCTTGAATTAAGCAAATATAATTAAGCTTGAATTAAGCAAAAAAAAATTATTAAGCAAAAATTATTAAAATGAATTAAGCACAAACATCTTGAATTCTGCAAAAAAAAATCTTGAATTAGCAAAAAAAAAAACTGAATTAAGCAAAAAAAAAAAAAAACTTTTGAATTAAGCAAAAATAATTAGCTTAAATTAAGCAAAAATAATACTGAATTAAGCAAAAAAGAAAGTGATTAAGTTTGAATTAAGCAAAAAAAACCACCTTGAATTAAGAAAAAAAAATCTTCAATTAAGCAAAAAAATGTAACTTGTATTAAGCAAAAAAAAAAATAAAAATTGAGTTAAGCAAAAAAAAAACTCGAATTAAGCACAAAAAAAAATCTTGAATTAAGCAAAAAAAAAAAAAAAAATCTGCCAGTCGAACAAGTGAAAATTATCTTGGTAAGATTTCTTGAAGTAACTTAAATTGATATTAATGAACTGAACTCCATCTACTGATTCATCCGTTAATTCTGTCAATCCATGTCAATAATTAGTGTAAAATACTGTTCCTCATCTTTTCATGGCCATCAGATATGACCGTATTTGGATGTTCAGAGGCTCCGTAGTTACCGTGGAAACACTGTCATCTTCTCCAACATTGATTCTCAAGTCAAACCCATGGAGTTGGAGAAGATGACAGTGTTTCCACGGTAACTACGGAGCCTCTGAACGTCCAAATATGGTCATCTGATGACCATGAAAAGATGAAGAACTGTATTTTACACTAATTATTCATATTGATAGAATTAGGGATTAACGGTTTCACCACAGAAGGAGCAGTGGGTCTTAAACACAGACTGTGGGTCTTTATTGAAATAATGCATTATGGGAACTACAGGAGCAGAGAGCGGCATACTGACCCTTTCTTTGACCCTTTTGTGGACTGAATAATGAGCTGAAATAAGTGTGAGCTGAGTAACTGAGCTGAAAAGAGCGTCCTGTAATTAAAGTCGGTGTTTTGTGTTGGGAGGCGGACCCGTGCGCTGTTTGTTCTGCCTTTTGTGGAATAGCTTTGGGACTGGGGGGGCTGTGTTTGTTTAATAGTGTCAGGACCGAATCACAGTCTGCCGTCGGGCCGTTTAATCTGCTCCGTCACCTGGGGGTCTGTCGACGCTTCGGCATCCCTTTGAATTTTAACGCCAAGTCGAGTGTGTGATGGGGTTTATGTCGAGTGCAGGTAAAAAAAAAAACAAACTTGGATGATAGGATGTAGAGGTCAAACAAACAAACAAACAAACAAACAACAAACAAACAGACGGTAAAGCCTCACAGTTCTCACTCATATTCACCTCACATTTTTCTATTGTATTTTTGGGGGGTATGACTCTGGGCTGTTTCGGAAATTCATTGCGATGTTCATTAGTAAGAGGCAATGAAGACGTTTCCGTGTTTGTTGCTGCTGCGACCGTAATGCGACTGCGTGGAGCTTTGTGGCAGATTTCCGAAAATGCCCCGACTGACCTACCGTCTCTGTTTGTAAACAAATGGTTTGTTTATGGTGGAGTTCACTGTGAAATTTTTCACCGTGAAGGAAGAGATTCAGGTGAGAAACTGCGAAAAGACTTCGGGTTCATGAAACTGAGGGTTTGACTGAGGTCTGACATCTGATGAAAAGCTGGTGACGAAAGTTATACGCAGCTTTAAGCAGGGTGCGATTTGTTCAAAAACAGAGGAGGGGATATATATTTATTATTTTTTTGTCGGGGGGGGGGGGGGGTGTTCCATAACTAACGTACTAACTTATAACTAACTAACTTTATCATTTTCATTTCAAAATTCTGGTGCTAACTTTCCGGCCTCTACATGGCCAGGCCCCTGCATATATTGCCTCCCTGATCCAGCCCTACAGCTCAACTCGCAGCCTGAGGTCTTCAGGACAACACCTGCTGATGGTTCCACACACCTGCTGATGGTTCCACACCTGCTGATGGTTCCACACACCTGCTGATGGTTCCACACACCTGCTGATGGTTCCACACACCTGTTTCAGCACACATGCTGACAGGTCTTTAAAGCTGTGGAATGACCTGCCTCCACACCTACGGTCCATGGACTCTGTAGAGAGCTTTAAAAAACACCTCAAACCCTCCTGTTCAAACAGGCTTTTCAGTTTCCCAGCTGACCCAGGACCACCACAGACTGACTACACTTCATGTGTCATCATATTTTAAACTGTCTTAATTGTACTTTATTGGGTTTATGGGTATTCTTATTGTATTCTACTTACACTGTTATTCGTTTTTCACAGTGTAAAGTTGCTACTTTACAGTGTCACATGTACTCCATGTGTCTCCCCTACCTCCCCCCTCTCCCCTCTCCCCCAGTCTCTTCTATCTCTATCACTCTCTCTTTTCCTCCTTTACTCTCTCTCTTTAACCCCAGCTGCTCAGGGCAGACGTCCATCCTTCAGGAGTCTGGCTCTGCTCCAGGTTTCTGCTGTTAAAGGACGTTTTTCCTTCCACTGTCACCGGTCACAAGTGTTTGCTCCTGGAGGATTCTGTTGGGTTTCAGTAAACTTGATTTGATTTGATAAAGCACTTTGTGACCCTGTCTGTGAAAAGTGCTCTATAAATAAAATTTACTTACTTACTTGATGCTGGCATGAAACTTTCCATACTGTCAACGTCCTACTCTCTGGTTCTATTCCTCTATATTCAGCGGATCTTTTTTCACGACTTCTAACCTGTACCCACTGGACACACAAATGCTGCCCCCCCCCCCCCCCCGCTTCTGTAAATGCACATATGCACTTCTGTGGTGGAAAAGCTGGGTCCTGGTGGACCCCAGCCTCGCCCTGGTGGACCCCAGCCTGGCCCTGGTGGACCCCAGCCTGGCCCTGGTGGACCCCAGCCTCACCCCAGTCCTGGTCTTCAGTACCTGTCTGCTGTTCTTCTCTATGAAACTGACCTGTGAAACACGCTCCAAAATCAGTTTCCTTTACATATTTGAAGGTTTTTCAAAAAAGTAACGCAATAATTACTTTCCCTGGTAACTAATTACATTTATGGAGGAGTAATTCCATTACTAATTCAATCACTTTTTTGGGAAAGTAACTATTAACTATAACTAATTACTTTTTTAAAGTAATTGCCCAACACTGATTATCGTATCCTACATATTTCCATTCTGCTGATATTTAGTTTTTTCTTTAAAACCTGGTCCGTACAGTAAAAGTCTGCCTTGGACTAATGTCGTTGATGACCCTGCTGTTTATATTTGACTGTTTTCCTGCCGGTGTTGGACTGAAGTGCAGCAGCTCAGACTGTGTTTTGCAGATAAACTGTAGAAACTCTAACTGTGCTCAGCTTTGTCTTCTACTGTTGTGCAGAGATGCCACATTAGCCTCAACACACACCGGTTGTTCTCCTGGAAACAGGTGGAAGTTGTCAATTATCGGTGTAAAAACAGGTTTGTTTGCAGTTTTTAGTTCTAATGTAGGTTTAAAAATGGGGCAGAAAACCTTCATAACAACCCGGGAAATCCATGTGAGCATCAGTGTTCTTCACAAACCTGGACAAAGACCAGGATTTATGAACGAGTTCAGGACCAGGGTCCGTCCTTAGAGACACACATGGTCAAACCACAGGTAACGAACCGATATTCAAGGCAGGCAGTTTATTAGTTCAACACATGAGAGGACATGAGACATGGTGAAGGAGGTGTGTCCAGCAACGTCTGCAGCGCTTTTGTCTTTGTTGACGTCTTAGTCGTCATCGTTATCTTCTTAGACGTCCTCACCGTCGTCGTTGTCATCTTCGTTGTCGCTTTGTCATTGTCTTTATCGTCATCTTCATCATCGACATCTTTCTCATCACCGTCTTCATCGTCGTCGTATTCGTCACCTTCGTCTTCATCATTATCTTCGTAGATGTCATCACAGTCGTTATCTTCGTCATCTCCATCTTTGTCATTGTCTTCATCATCATCTTCATCGCTGTCTTCATCTTGGTCATCATCATCTTCATCATGCCATCTTCCTCACTGTCGTCTTTGTCACTGTCGTTTTTGTCGTTTCGTCAGTGTTGTCTTCATCATCGCCATCTTCGTCATTGTTGTCATCTTTACTGTCATCTTCGTCACTGTCTTTGTCATCACTGTCGTCTTCGTCACCGTCGTCTTCATCACCGTCATCTTCGTCTACATCGTCTCCATCATCTTCACCATTGTCGTCTTCATCACTGTCTTATTTGTCACCGTCGTCTTCTTCCCCGTATCTTCGTCATCGTCGTCTTCGTCATCGTCATCTTCGTCATCGTCATCTTCGTCACCATCTTTTTTCACCGTCGTCTTCGTCACTGTCGTCTTCGTCACTGTCGTCTTCGTCACTGTCATCTTCATCGTTGCCGTCTTCATGTTCGCCGACATTATCAATTTCTTCAAACATCTCTGATGAAACTACTTCTCGGATTCATCCTAATTTTTTACATATCTTCTTTGGGACAATATTTACAAAGTTCATCAACAGTTTTGAAAAAAATTTGCTTTTTAAATTTTGGGTGAATTGTTAAACATTACAAATGTGTCTTTCCTTCTAATGGTCCATATTTTGGTGGGGTCTTGCATGAGTCTTGTACGATAAAAAGCTGGTGATCTTTTTTTTTGCGCTCTGGGGTTTGGATGACAACATTTGTGCAACTTTGTTGAAACCACCAGAGTTACTGTTCACGTTGTAATTGGTCTTGTGTCTTCGCTGTTGCACAACCACCTCGCATAAACCGCGCATCAAGCATGTGATTAAGTGTGTAACGTATTATTTACCTTCGCAGTTTCAAGTTTTCATTTAATGAGTTGAACAGATAATCAACCTTATGATAAGTCATGATACGTGGTTCAGTGTCTGCTCTTCACTTTCTGTAATTAACTGCTAAATTTGTAATTAACTTTATGAATACATTTGTTTTGTTCTTCAGCAGCAGCAGCGTAACTGGCTCTAAATCCACAAACTAATAGGTGTGTTTGATTAAAAACAGTGCAACCCTTCGATGTCCCGCCCATAGAGGTCCAGACCAATCACCAAAAACACGTAATCTGCACAGTGCTGTAGTAATGTCCAAAAATGTTCATACAGTTTGTTTTCAACTTTTTTAACATTTTTGTATTAAATCAACTTGAGCCAAACAAAAATACCAAATACTCAATAACTGTTACATTTTAACCCTTTAAATGCCACGTTTGTAATGTAAACAAACTATATTTCTTGATGCGAAAAAACACAAAAGTTTTTTTTTCGATATACTATTACATAAAAACTGGATTACCTTTTTTGTTTGTTTGGTTGTTTTTTTTTTACAGTCTGGGATATGTCAATGATTAACACCAATGTTGGTTTATACACATTATTATATTTTTTATGCCCGGTGTAATGTTAAATGCTAAAATATGTCAATGTGCATTTTTTACTCACTTGGAAGAAGGAGAAGGGCTTTTTTTTTCTGTTGTGAACAATGGGCTGATTTTAGTGAATTCAGTCAGAATTTAAAACTCATGCAAAAATGAACACTTTTGAATTCTGACTTAATACATATAATGATAAAATACAGAATATGAAGACTTATTAATCACAGCGATAAAGAGTTGGGTGTTACAGTTGATCTGTTCAAGTACATAAAAGTAGCAGGAAAGACAATTAGAAATACAAAAAATATATATATATATACACATATATATATATATACCTATTATTGATAGTATATGGAGTATTATGGAGTTTACCACTGACGGAAATAAGAATAAAAGAACTGGAAGAAACTGAACTATTGGTGTTTGGTATCAGTTGTAAAAAAAAAAAAACGAAAACAAAACACAATTATCATGCATCCCTAATATATATAAACATACATAGCCTATTAAAGCAGTCTATTAAGACACAAATATGACCTTTATATAATATGCGGTTATATGTTACGTGCAGAGTGTATAATATGCTCACCCTGACACCAGAAGGTTAATCCAGTTGATGTTATACACGATGAATTTGTTTAATTTTCATCATTTCTTTGAATTTCCAGGACGTGAACAGATCCCTCACATATCTGCACATGGCCTCAGGCAGCTTCGTGTGGATTGGACCGATGACCGTTTAGTTTGGTGCAGTTTCCCCTGTTCCAAAGAGCTCCAAGTAGAACACCTCCGGGAACATGAGAGCGCTGTTGAATCGGTTCAGGCTGTAGTTGAACGGTCGGAGGATCCGAAAGTCTGGAAAAGGCAGCGGTGATCAGAGCTGGGGGAATCCTCTGAGGAAAGGATCTGTCGGATCTGCTTTAAAAGCTGCTGATCTGACATGTTGCACAGTACTTAGTTAAAATTTGAACATAATAATAATAACAATAATATATAATAATAATAATAATAATAATAATAATAATAATAACTTAATTTATATAGCACCTTTAAAAACTGAATTTACAAAGTGCTTTGACAGACAAAGCAAAAGGGCACAACAGCAGAATAAAAACATAGAAAACTAGAAAAGCACTTGGAGAACACAGACCCCCCCCCCCATCACCACCAAAATGCAATCATTTGTTCCCTGTGCCAGTATCAACATTTCCTGAAAATTCCCTGAAAATCCATCCATAAGTTTTGGGGTTATCTTGCTAACAGACAAACAGGCAAACCCCGATGAAAACATAGTTAGGAGGTAACAACACAACACGATAAAGGAGATAAGTACAGCAAACACGAAAACATGACGAACTTTGAATTTATCGTAGTGGAGAGGGCAGAAATAACAGAACATGATCCTGTCAGATCAATGCCAAATGAAGGAATGGAATTAAACAACATCATGTATGTCAATATCCGTCCGATGAACGTCATGAAAGTCCCGCCCACTTCGCCCTGCCTGACCTCTGATGCTTCTGTTAGCCGCAGAAGCGCTCTAGTAGTGCACTGAACTAGCTTTGGCTACTGCACACAGGGTTAATGACAACTTCACAATTAACACTGAGGCTGCTGCAAGAGCTAACGCTAACACCAATAACACTGTTCTTAATGCTACAGCTAAATCTAAAGCAATCGCTAAAGCTACAGGCTTGGTTTGTTTACACTGACGGTGAAGTTAACACTCAATTCAATTTTATTTGTAGAGCCCTGTATCACAACAAGGTTGCACTGACGCTCACGCTAACCTTCATTGCACAAATAACCTAACATTACAGAACTATAGTAACTGATAGCATCTGGATGTTACCGCAAGTGTTGTTTGGTTTGTTTAAGTGTAATTTATCATAATGTAGATTTGTAGAATAATGTTTAATTGCTAAAAATTTTTTGGGACTAAATTAAGTTTTGACACCCATGACCCTTGACCTTGAAAATTCATTCTACGGACTGGATCGGACCCTTTGGGGGGCCGGTTTTGGCCCACAGACCGCATGTTTGACACCCTGGTTTAAAAGCTTGTCTGCAGATAGTAATGAAAATGAAAAGTCAGGTTTGTAAATAAACTCAAATATGGGTCGAGGTTATTATCGTCCGCTTTAACAGAACAAATCCATCCTTTATGTCATTGAACACAACTTACCTTGAATTAGGACACACAACCCACAAAGACACTCCCCTTATTCATTTGTATATTTGGACGGGGTTGTATTGTGTGGGTTTTTTGTGTCATATAATGAGGTTTTGTGTCCGTCCCATCTGGTTCTGTCTCTGGCCTTGGACCGGGTTTATATATTTACAGAACAGACGACAGAAAAATGAGTGTGTGCAGGTGAAAGGACAAGTGTTCCGTAACTTAATGAATTTCATTTGACTGAGTGTTTTTGGTTTTTTTTTTCATTTTTCAAACTATTTCACGCATGGAAACACACTGCAAATCCATAAACAAGCACATAAACAGGCAGAAAAAAAGACAGATGCATTATGAATGAATCATCTGGGTACCGAAACTCAATCTGAAGAGTGCGTTGCCTGAAGGGCTGAGAGGAGCTCACCACAGATCCATCTAGATGTCGGAGGAAGGAACTCACGGGGAGGCCGGCGCTTTACTCACTACTTATCTGGGGAACTTAATTACCAAAACAAATGATGATTGTGGAGATACGCTGGCAATGATTCTTCATTACTGCGATTCCTTACCTAAGGTTGTATACGGAATGAGCTGCCGTCGTCATCATCACCATTATAATCATCGTCAACAGCGCTGGGGAATAAATAAACGTCAGTTAGTCGCTCAGTCCACCGCTACGGCGCTAGGGCTGGTGGAAGGGACGAACACCGTCAATAACAGTGGCTGTTTTTACAGGAAGTCTGTTCTAATTGGACCAAAATAACACTTTACACCTGTTTACCGAACTGTTACCGGTGAAAGTTTGGAGGTAATTAAAGCTACAATGTGTTATTTATGTTATTAATATAAGTAGTAATGTGGGAGTCCTCTGTTTAAGTCAAAGGTCATGAGATATTTGGAAGTGGTTGTTGACATCTTCGTTGTTGTTGTCTTTGTTGTTGTCATCATTGTTGTCATTGTCTTCTTCGTTGTAGTCTTTACTGTCGTTGTCGTCGTCATCGTTTTTGTCGTCTTTATCATTGTCATCTTTGTCATCGTCTTCATCGTTGTCGTCTTTGCTGTCATTGACGGAATGAGCTGCCGTCGTCATCATCACCATTATAATCATCGTCAACAGCGCTGGGGAATAAATAAACGTCAGTTAGTCGCTCAGTCCACCGCTACGGCGCTAGGGCTGGTGGAAGGGACGAACACCGTCAATAACAGTGGCTGTTTTTACAGGAAGTCTGTTCTAATTGGACCAAAATAACACTTTACACCTGTTTACCGAACTGTTACCGGTGAAAGTTTGGAGGTAATTAAAGCTACAATGTGTTATTATGTTATTAAATATAAGTAGTAATGTGGGAGTCCTCTGTTTAAGTCAAAGGTCATGAGATATTTGGAAGTGGTTGTTGACATCTTCGTTGTTGTTGTCTTTGTGTTGTCATCATTGTTGTCATTGTCTTCTTCGTTGTAGTCTTTACTGTCGTTGTCGTCGTCATCGTTTTTGTTGTCGTCTTTATCATTGTCATCTTTGTCATCGTCTTCATCGTTGTCGTCTTTGCTGTCATTGACGGAATGAGCTGCCGTCGTCATCATCACCATTATCATCGTCAACAGCGCTGGGGAATAAATAAACGTCAGTTAGTCGCTCAGTCCACCGCTACGGCGCTAGGGCTGGTGGAGGGACGAACACCGTCAATAACAGTGGCTGTTTTTACAGGAAGTCTGTTCTAATTGGACCAAAATACACTTTACACCTGTTTACCGAACTGTTACCGGTGAAAGTTTGGAGGTAATTAAAGCTACGATGTGTTTTTATGTTAAATAAGTAGTAATGTGGGAGTCCTCTGTTTAAATCAAAGGACGAAAGGTCATGAGGTATTTGGAAGTGGTTGTTGTTGTCTTTGTTGTTTCGTCTTGTTTTCGTCTTTGTTTCGTCTTTGTTTTCATCTTTGTTGTTATTGTCATCTTTGTCACTGTTATTGTCTTCATTGTTGTAGTCTTTGTTGTCATTGTCTTCTTCGTGGTCGTCTTGGACGTCGTTGTCTTCGTCGTTGTCGTCTTTGTTGTTGTAGTCTTTGTTGTCATTGTGTTCTTCGTTGTCATTGTCATCGTCTTTGTTGTTGTTGTCTTCATCGCTATCATCTTCATCGTTGTCGTCTTCATTGTTGCCGTCTTTGTGTTGTTGTCTTTGCCATTGTCGTCTTCATCTTCGTTGTCATCTTCGTTAGCAATTTATTCAAACATCTTCTTCTCCGGAACTGCTGGTCGGATTCATTTCAAATTTTATATGTCTTCTGTGGGACAATGTTTGTTCATGTAAATGATTAGAGGTATCAACACAGTTACTATTTATCACCGATAGGAAGTCGTATATGGACTTTAATTTGGTACAGGACCAAATGGGTCATGATGACCACAAAAGAGGACAAACTGCATTTTACACCAATTATTTACATGGATTGACGGGATTAAACAGGATTTTTGAGGGTTACGGACAATTTCTGCACTGAAATGTGGCAGAAAACCTGAAACATTAGGAAAAACTCTGCTCCACATATGAAAAACAAAAAAAAGGACAAACGGTGAAAAATTCTTCTTAAAGGATTCAGTTGAGTTTAACCATGGAGTCACCGCTCCAAACTGACAAAAAAACAGAAGCTACGCAACAAACTGACACCAAAACATGGTCCAGTTGGTTTTTATTCCATGACTATTTCATGACAAACATTTCACTGACAGTTTGCCGTAAAACCCACATGAAACTGAATTTCGACCATGTGAATCAATTTATTTCCAGTCTAAACTGAAAAAAATGGACGGATCTGCCATTAAATAATCCCGACTTGACCTCCAGCCCCAGGGGTCAAATCTACAGGGTTTACATGAGAACGTACGCAATAATTGACAGTATTTATAGGGACGGATTTGACATTTTATTCTGAAAATAAGCAACACCATCGTCCACTCCACCGTGTAGGGTTTAAGAGAAGGAATGCGAGGAAAAAAAAAAAAGATTACAAACTGCATTTTACACCAATTTTTTACATGGATTGATGGGATTAGACTGTAGGTTTTTGAGGGTTACAGCCAATCTTTGTGTTGAAATGTGGCAAAAATCCTGAAACATTTGGAAAAATAGAAAAATAGGATTAACGGTCAAAACTTCCTTTAAGATTTCTAAGTTTATTGGATTCAGTTGAGTTTAACTGTGGAGTCGCCGTTCCAAACTGTGACAAAAACAGAAGCGACGCAACAAACTGACACCAAAACATAGTCCAGTTGGTTTTTATTCCATGACTATTTCATGACACACATTTCACTGACAGTTTGCCGTAAAACCCACATGAAACTGAATTTCAGACCATGTGAATCAATTTATTTCCAGTCTAAACTGAAAAAAACAGTCGTCCATTACTCACTTCCAAACACGACTTGACCTCCAGCCCCAGGGGTCAGATCTACAGGGTTTACATGGGAACGTATGCAATAATTGACAGTATTTATAGGGGACGGATTTGACATTTTATTCTGAAAATAAGCAACACCATCGTCCACTCCCTCCGTGAAGGGTTTTAGACAAGGAAGATGTGAGGGGGAAAAAAAAAAAGACAAAGTGCATTTTACACCAATTATTTTACATGGGTTGACAGGATTAGACTTTAGGTTTTTGAGGGTTACGGACCATTTTGTGCTGAAATGGGGCAAAAATCCTGAAATATTTGGAAATAATAGAAAAATTGGACGAATGGTCAGAACTTCTTCTTACAAGATTCGTTGAGTTTAACCATGGAGTCACCGCTCCAAACTGTCAAAAAAACAGAAGCGACGCAACAAATGACACCAAAACATGGTCCAGTTGGTTTTTATTCCATGACTATTTCATGACAAACATTTCACTGACAGTTTGCCGTAAAACCCACATGAAACTGAATTTCAGACCATGTGAATCAATTTATTTCCAGTCTAAACTGAAAAAAAATGGACGATCTGCCATTACATAATCCCGACTTGACCTCCAGCCCCAGGGGTCAAATCTACAGGGTTTACATGAGAACGTACGCAATAATTGACAGTATTTATAGGGGACGGATTTGACATTTTATTCTGAAATAAGCACACCCATCGTCCACTCCACCGTGTAGGGTTTTGGAGAAGGAAGATGCGAGGAAAGAAAAAAAAAAAAAAATAGAGGAGGAGGTTGACAGTGACTGAAGATGACAGCTAATGGCGTGAAGACTGTCAGGCTAGCCGGTGTGTCTAAATAACCAGGTGCTGCGATTTTAGTTTCTGCCTGGTTAAACATGGAATAATTGGTAAAGTTAGCCAGTAATTAGACCGGCCCCTGCCACGCTGCGTCTCAGAGCCCAGCGACGACTCTGCCATGCTAATTAGGCTATTTATACCCAAACACATTGACCGGGCTCGCTGGCTTCCCTTCCAATTTCAGCACTTGTTTATTATTTTTTTTCGTGTGGAATCGGAGCTGGACCGGCCACCCTCCTCCTCCCTCTTCCTCCTCCTCATCCTCATCATCTTCTAAAGCCATATTTCATTCCAACTCCTCTACCCTGAGTGTCTTTGTCCGTCCGTCCGTGTCTGTCACACCCTTTTCGTTTGTTTTTATCCCTTTTACTCTCATTCTCGGCAGACTTTCTGTCCTGCTAATCAGTGGTTTTTTTTGTTTTGTTTTTTTTTTCTGAATGCCAGTGTGTGTACTCTCATGGCATTCCTTTGTGACAGTGGATGTCCGTCAGTCCGTCCGTCCGTCCGACAGTCAGACCTGCATCCCCCTGGAGTGTGATTAATAGAGCCAGCTGTGGAAGGCAGACTGTCACACACATACTTCCGATGCTTCTTTCTTCACAAAAGTCACATTTCTTCCCTGTGTGTTCCTGTTATTTCGCTGCCAAAAAAATGAGCTTCTGCTTCTGCTGCTTCTGCTTCTGCTGCTGATGACCGTCCACGTCCAACCCAAACCCCCTCCTCACACTCACTCCTCCTTTTGTGTGTCTCCGATGGCCTTCTCTCTCGTCCGTCGTCCGTCCGTCCTCCTCTCTATCTCTATATCTGTATTATCTCACCTTTTATTATCCTTATATCTTCCCCTTTTCTGTCTCTTACTCCATCTGTTTTATTATCTTTCCTTCCCTCTCTCTCTCTCTCTCTCTCTTTCTTTCCTCGGTGTCTTTCTATCCCCTTCAGGCGAACCCACAAACCTCCATCAGGAGCAAACAAGGCTCCTTGACATTCAATTTCCTGCTTGCCACGCACTTCTCTATTGTATGTGCTTCTCTTCTCTTTTCTAGGACTCTTTTGTGCCGAGCTGAATAGGTGGATGGATGTGGCGGTAGGCGACGGGCGGGGGGGCGGATGGACGGACGGACGGGATAGATGAGGAGGGAACTGGGCTGATTTCTTTGTAGGCTTTGGGTGTCAGCCGCCCTGACGGAGGCTTTAACAACAAGGTCACTTTGCAGATGTTGTGGGGATTTTCAGCCCTTTTTCGTTGCAAAAAACATTAAACTGAATGTGTTCGGAGGCTGTCAGCAGTGATAACAGGGAAGAACCTATTACCTTTAACGGGTTTGAGTCGACAGACGGGCGACAAAACTAAACTTTTCTTCCCGCAATTTAGATTTGGAGAATTTGGAACAATATGTAGTCGTTTTTCCATTGGACATCTGCGCAAAACTTTACCGATATTTACTAAATGTCGAAAAAACAGAAGTGCATAATGTCGGTTTTTCCATTAAATCACAAATGCGATGATTTTTTTATTTATTATTGCGAGATGACACGAGAAGTCGTTCCGTAAACATGGCGAAGAATATAAATATGGTGTTGATTTACAGATATATTCATTATATTATTATATATTACTCTTCTATCTTGAACTAAATTAAAAAATGTGGTTTCCTGGTGTGTCCACATATACCGCACCGTGTTTCTTCTTCTTCTTCTCTTGTTGTAACGTACATCAACATCCATTTTTTTTAATTCACCTGACTCTAGTTGTGAAAAAATGTCTTTCCATTGCAGTTTTGCATAATAAACCACTGTGCTACACCTGAAAAACCACCTCTTGCCAGCGCAGAAACTTTAAATTGAAAAATGAGACTTATGGTGAAATCGTCGTTTTTCCATTAGGTAAATTTTTATGCGCAAATTATATTTGCACAGTTTCAGGGTCAATGGAAAAGCAGCAGAGTTAAATGACTTAAAGAGTAATATTTTAGCTTTCTTTTTTGTTTATATTTTATTTATTATTCTTTAACCCTCAGGGGTCCACGGTCACGGCCCTGTGACTGAATCACATGACATGTTCAACATGTAGACCACTGGGGATAATTGCATTTTAAAGTGCGGACGTGAAACACTCTCCCACTTTTTATTTGATGTTGATAGAGAAAATACAACCAGAGATATGACGGTTTGAAACTGGAGCAAACAAACAATTTAGCGTTATTATAGCGATTAGTCATGTTAGTTATATTTCTGACCATATCTTCGTCAATGAGATAGATGTTGTGCTGAAAAAAAAAAAGATACCAAACATGGGTATAGTAAACATTCCTTTATATAGTATATAAAGGCAAAATCAGAAGTACTCAAAAATGGACAAAATAAGCTCAGACCCCTAAGGGTTAAAGGTTAAAGGTAGAGATCCTGGGAAAACGGTTCGAGCAGCAACATTTTGAAAATACACAACAGGGGTTTTTCACGTATGAAGCTGTAAATAATGAATGTGGGTGATTTTTGTCAGTTCATGACCTCAGAACAGTTGTTTTATTGCATGGGTTTAGTTTTTAGCAAGTGCTGCTGGGATGTTTTAAGACAAGAGGAGGGATACGGGGAATTCCAATAACATAAAAAGGCTGAAATTCTGAATTTCAGAGTATTTCAATGAGTGACCTGTAAAGGGTTAACTCCATTCATTTATTTAGAACATTCATAGTTTTTCCAGTTTCCTGAAAAATAACTGTTTTGGACATAAGAGGTTTCTGCCTGACAGCGACGATTCACATCTTTTTTAATAACATTCATTATTCTCCTTCTATTTTTACTTGTATTCTTTAACTGAATGACGTTTTAAGAGCAAAGTGACAGAAAAACAGTGTCTGAATTCTGTTTGTCGTGTGTATGTAATGAATTTACAAAAGAAAAGCTTTGAATGGGATGTTATTCGGGTGCGTCCGTATCCCGTGGTAACCATAATAACCTTGATCTGTGACATAGACGGGTCCAGATCTAATCATGTGGAGAGCCGGCCTTCAGGAACTCACCAAAATATTGACTGCAAACAAACCCCTCTAAATACATAACCTCTTTAGCCGAGGTAATGGAGTGGAAGTGACGGGAAAAGTCAAAGAATAAGGTCTGATTCGGAAGCTTTCACCCTTTACTGGAGGATTATCTGAACACTTTTCATACTTAAAATGCAAAAAAATATCCTTTAATGATGCTAATAATTACCTGAAACATAATTATTTACACGACATTATGATCATTCAGGTTGAATCTTGTATGTTTTTATCAAATCAAACAACATCAGCAGCAAATATGTGGAAATAAAGTACATATAAAACTACTACAACAGACGACAGAACAGCAGTTTGTGTTTATTAATGAATATTCTTATGTTCGTCTGTTTTAAAGGTGTCAAACATGCAGGTCTTGGGCCAAAATCAGCCGGCCAAACAGTCCAATCCAGCCCTTTAGTGCAAAAAACACTGAAAATATTAACAATCAACAGTGTTGGTGGTTTTAATTCAGGTTCCACTTTCAGACCAATATAAGGTAAAAGAATATCAGAATAACATGTAAATAATGGCTCCACATTTTCTTTGTGGTTTAATGTGATAAAATATATTACATTATTCTGATAAATAATGTTTCTCTTTGTTTTACTGCAAAAAAAACATTAAATTATGAAAGTATTGTCATTAATAAACTCTCCTTTAACAATAAAATGTGACTAACCTGAACAAATATGAACAAAAGGAAATGTCTAAAGAAAATTAAGTGTAATTTGAACAGTATTCTACCTGTTACTAAATATTTTGTGCCTTTATTAAGCTGATCTGTAATGTACATGTACAAACAAACACCTGAGGCATAATATTGTTAAAATAATACTTATTTTTCTGAAGAATTTCTTTTTTCTTCAGGTTTTTTCACATTTTTATGTTTATATTTCTGTACATTTTATCCTTGTTATGATTATTTTCTTTATATTTGTTCATTTTCTCGTTGATTTCTGTTCAGTCTGTTCATGTTTCTCAAATTTTGGCCCATTTTTCAATTATTTATGGGTTATTTTGTTGTTATTTTACTGCTTCAGCCAATTTGAGAACAAATATGAAAAACCTGAAACATCTTAAGTGCAATTTTAACAATTAAAACATGTTACTACATATTGTGTGTATTTGTAGATCCACTGTGAACTGTACATGACAATGTACATGTGTAAATGATAAAATGAGGCAGAATATTGTAAAAATTGCAGATTTTTCTAAATAAATTCCAGTTTTTCATATTTGTTCATGTTATTTACATTTGTTAAGGATAGTTTGCAATTGTAACTTTAAAAAATAATAATTTAATGTTATTTTTTGCAGTAAAACAAAAAAACATTTGGTGTTGACATGATTTATAGATGATTGTGTTTTATTTTTATATTACAGTACAGGCCAAAAGTTTGGACACACCTTCTCATTCTTCGCATTTTCTTTATTTTCATGACTATTTTCATTGTAGATTCTCACTGAAGGCATCAAAACTATGAATGAACACATGTGGAATTATGTACTTAACAAAAAAGTGTGAAATAACTGAAAACATCTCTTATATTCTAGTTTCTTCAAAGTATCCACCCTTAGCTCTGATGACTGCTTTGCACACTCTTGCCATTCTCTTGATGAGCTTCCAGAGGTAGTCACCTGAAATGGTTTCCACTTCACAGGTGCCTCATCAGGGTTACTTAGTGGAATTTCTTGCCTTATTGATGGGGTTGGGACCATCAGTTGTGTTGTGCAGAAGTCAGGTTGATGCACAGCTGACAGCCCTATTGGACAACTGTTAGAATACTATTATGGCGAGAACCAATCAGCTAAGTAAAGACAAACGAGTGGCCATCATTACTTTAAGAAATGAAGGTCAGTCAGTCTGAAAATTTCAAAAACTTTGAATGTGTCCCCAAGTGCAGTCGCAAAAACCATCAAGTGCTCCAACGAAACTGGCTCACATGAGGACCGCCCCAGGAAAGGAAGACCAAGAGTCACCTCTGATGCTGAAGATAAGTTCATCTGAGTCACCAGCCTCAGAAATCGCAAATTAACAGCAGCTCAGATTAGAGACCAGATGAATACCACACAGAGCTCTAGCAGCAGACACATCTCTACAACAACTGTTAAGAGGAGACTGCGTGAATCAGGCCTTCATGGTCAAACAGCTGCTAGGAAACCACTGCTAAGGAGAGGCAACAAACACAAGAGATTTATTTGGGCCAAGAAACCCAAGGAATGGACATTAGACCAGTGGAAATCTGTGCTTTGGTCTGATGAGTCCAAATTTGAGATCTTTGGATCCAACCGCCGTGTCTTTGTGCGCAGAAAAGGTGAACGGATGGATGCTACATGCCTGGTTCCCACCGTGAAGCATGGAGGGGGAGGTGTGATGGTGTGGGGGTGCTTTGCTGGTGACACTGTTGGGGATTTATTCAAGATTGAAGGCAACCTGAATCAGCATGGCTACCACAGCATCCTGAAGTGACATGCCATTCCATCTGGTCTGCGTTTAGTTGGACCATCATTTATGTTTCAACAGGACAATGACCCCAAACACACCTCCAGGCTGTGTGAGGGATATTGACCAAGAAGGAGAGTGATGGAGTGCTGCGCCAGATGACCTGGCCTCCACAGTCACCAGACTTGAACCCAACGAGATGGTTTGGGGTGAGCTGGACCGCAGAGTGAAGGCAAAAGGGCCAACAAGTGCTAAGCATCTCTGGGAACTTCTTCAAGACTGTTAGGAAACCATTTCAGGTGACTACCTCTGGAAGCTCATCAAGAGAATGCCAAGAGTGTGCAAAGCAGTCATCAGAGCTAAGGGTGGACTTTGAAGAAACTAGAATATAAGAGATGTTTTCAGTTATTTCACACTTTTTTGTAAGTACATAATTCCACATGTGTTCATTCATAGTTTTGATGCCTTCAGTGAGAATCTACAATGAAAATAGTCATGAAAATAAAAAATGCAAAGAATGAGAAGTTGTGTCCAAACTTTTGGCCTGTACTGTATATACATATACATATATGGTATATGGCAGGGGTGTCAAACTCATTTTCTTTCAGGGGCCACATTCAGCCCAATTTAATCTGCAGTGGGCCGGACCAGTACAATAATAGCATGATAGCCAATAAATAATGACAACTGCAAATTGTTTTAGCACAAAAAATAACATTCATTTATGCCAGTATTTACATTTACAAACTATCCAAACAAAAATGTGAATAACCTGAAAAAAATGACATTTGTTAAGAAAATAAGTACAATATGCATTACAGATCCGATTTTACAAAGACATAAAACATTTAGTAACAGGCAGAATATTGTTAAAATTGCACGTAATTTTCTTTAGACATTTCAGGTTGTTCATATTTGTTCAGCTTATTCACATTTTATTGTTAAAGGATAGTTTGTTAATGTAAACATTTTCATAATTTAATGTTTTTTGCAAAAAATCAAAGAGAAAAAAATGGTGTTGTCATTATTTCTATATTATTATGATATTATTTTGACTTTGATGCCCTAACTTGCACTTTGCAAATTCATCTCACAGGCTGGACTTGGCCCCCGGGCCGCATGTTTGACACCTGTGGTGTATGGTATATGGTATATGGTATGGTACAGTACGGATGGAATGGAATGGAATGGTACATTAGTCTGAATGTGGAACCTGAACTAAACTGAGTTTGACACCTTTAGTTTTTTGCCAAGTAACTAACGCTGGTTGATTAGATAACAGTGAAGCAGGTAAAAATGGCAAGTCAGTGTGTGTGTGTGTGTGTGTGTGTGTGTGTGTGTGTGTGTGTGTGTGTGTGTGTGTATGTGTATGTGTGTTTGCAGTGAGTCCTGTTGAGAGATAAATGAGTCAGGTTGACATTGTCTGGAACAGGTGGTGGAGTCAGCGGGGAAGACGTACAGACGCACACACACACACACACACACACACACACACACACACACACACACCCTATTTGAGCGTAGAGCTGACTCTCTTGTTCGAGTGCAGCTGATGTGAGCGGCTGAAGCAGGAAGCGCGCCTGTCTGTGAACAGCCCCATATTGAGTGGCTGATGTATTGATCGCAGAGGCTGAGAACCACATTAATCACTCACAGCGTGTTTGATTGACTGATTTATTGTCTTTGTGGGAGCGTTGCATGCTCCTTTATTGGCTCATATGAACCACTTAGGGCCGGATCTGCTGAAAGTTTACCTGTGTACAAACATACGCAAAGTCATTAAACACACACACAAAACAGTCCAGTCCAGTTTCAGTCGTGGAACCCGAGATCATATGAGGTCAGCTGACAGAGTTTATGCAGTCAGATGGATGTGGAAACAAACAACAGCCAGAAAAACAGGAGAGGAAGGAAATGGTTCATGTCCCGGTCCTGGATCAGCGCTATTTGGACCTGAAACAATACACATGGTTTCATCATCACTGACAACCAGGGTCCAAACTAGGGCCCAGAACCAGCTGATCCAAAGGGTCCAAAACTAGGACCAGAACCAGCTGATCCAAAGGGTCCAAAACTAGGGCCCAGAACCAGCTGATCCAAAGGGTCCAAAACTAGGGCCCAGAACCAGCTGATCCAAAGGGTCCAAAACTAGGACCAGAACCAGCTGATCCAAAGGGTCCAAAATAGGCCAGAACCAGCTGATCCAAAGGCTCCAAAACTAGGACCAGAACCAGCTGATCCAAAGGTCATTTCCAGTAGACCGTGGACTGACCCCAGTGAATATATGCAGGATCTACTGGGACTGAGCAGATTTACTGAGTCTAGTTCAGATCCAGTCCTTTATCCAACACAGATACTACTGCTGTGGACCAGCAGGGCACCACTGCATTCTGGGAAATTAGCAGATTTAGACCACCTGTTTTTAAATTAACACATTATTCTGGTAATATTATGGCTTTATTGTCGGAATATGATGACTTTAATCTCATAAACAAATGACATTTTAGTTGAATTATGATGTTTTTTTATAACAACAACTTTATTTCATAACGTTGTGATTCTTTTTGTATTTGAATTTATTATAAAATTACAGGTTTTATCGATATTTTATGACTTCACACTCGTAGTGACAAGTGTTTTTCTTTTCTCTGTGGTCCTAATACTCCGTCGTAGCTTTATTCTCCAGTTCCCTGTATTTGTAAAACTAGGTTAGCCTCAGTTTCAGTTAGTTTACTAATCATGTAGGAGCACAAGGTTCACAATCACAAACTGAAGAAAAAAACCATGAAAGATCTGACCATGAAACTAAGAGCTGCACTAAGAAGGAACGTTAGCCAAAACAACAGGTCATTTCAGGTCTGATTGGACCCAAAAATACAGAATAAATGAATGTTAGCTGACACCAAACAGGATCCACAGATCTAGGTTTGGTTTCCTGGGTTTGTGGATCCGTCTGCTTCTGTTTTCTTTGTCTTTGGGTGTCTGTAAAACGATAGCTCCCACTGCTTTAAGAACCTGTTCACACAATCAACCTCACAACAGCTCTGCCCCATTTTATTAAATATTGTTCTTCAGTTCAGACAGGATTGAAGCCAGCGCTGTCACTCATCTGCCTCCTTCTGACACTCAGTGGGCGGAGCTGACGTCACCTGCAGACAGGTGTAAGGACAGAAACAGTAACGGACGATCCAGAGTCCATCTACGATTATTTGAACGGTCTGTCAACAAGAGAAGGCGACCCCCTTTTCACAAACGTCGGAACATACAAGTTTTAACATGATAATAATATTTTTTTCTGTAAATAATTTCAGTCAGACACAGCTGACTGTTCTGACTCTTCTTCTGTGGTTTTCAGCTCACAGTTTTTGTCATTACTGTTCTTATTTCTTCTGAGTTTTCTGTTTCCGCAGTGACGAGGCGGAAATTCGGGGAGAAACATTTAATCAAATTTCTCATTTTAATAAGTAATTTTGGTTACCGTGGGGACGGGACGGTTCGACTAATATTCAAAAATATGAAACTATGTGTTGGCCTTCCGAAGCGGCTGCTGATTGGTCGAATGTTTCCTCAGACCTGCGTACCCGAAACGTGAGGAGAACCACCTGTGGACAGACGGTGAACTGGAGAACACTGCATCTCCATGGAGGCAGGAGATGCTGTTCATTATGGGATGTGTTGAAATGTGTGTTTGTGTGTGTTTGTGTGTGTGTGTGTGTGGTGTTCGTGTGTGTGTGTGTAGCCATTTTAATTATGTGCTGCTGTGGTTTGGGGTCTTCCCTCTCCAATGTCTTCCTCTCTTTCTCTTTCTCTTTCTTTTCTCATGGTGTCCCTCCTCCTCGTTATTCCCCCTCTTGTCCGTTCCCGTGACAACTCTCCCGGCTGCTAATCGCCGTGGAAACGGTCCGAGAGGGATCAAACGGAGGGAGAGGAACTCAAATTGGCTCCACGTCGGCCACATGATCTGTTTTGTTCTCCTCACCTTTAGGTCCTCCTCTGCACTTTCATCTCCTCATTTCCCTCCTCCCTCCCTCTCTCCTCTCCTCCTTCCATCCCTCCCTCCCTCTCTCCTCTCCTCCTTCCATCCCTCCCTTCCTCTTTCGTCTCCTCCTTTTCCCTCCTCCCTCCTTCTCTCCTCTCCTCCTCTTCCCCCTCCCTCTCTCTCCTCTCCTCCTTTTCCCTCCTCCCTCCCTCTTTCACCTCCTCCTCTTCCCTCTTCTCTCTCTCTCCTCCTTTTCCCTCCTTCCTCCCTCTCTCCCTCCTCCTTTCCCTCCTCCCTCCCTCTCTCCTCTCCTCCTTTCCCTCTTCCCTCCCTCTCTCCTCTCCGCCTCTTCCCTCCTCCCTCCTTCTCTCCCCTCCTCCTCTTCCCTCCTCCCCCCCTCTTTCACCTCCCCCTCTTCCCTCCTTCTCTCCTCTCCTCCTTTTCCCTCCTCCCTCCCTCTCTCCTCTCCTCCTTTTCCCTCCTCCCCCCTCTCTCCTCTCCTCCTTTTCCCCCCTCCCTCCCTCTTTCATCTCCTCCTTTTCCCTCCTCCAGTCGCCTCCTTCCCTCTCCCAACTCTCCCTGGTTATTTGTCTTCCTGTCAGTCTTCACTTCTTTATCTCTTTCTCTCTTCTCAAATTTTCCTCACTTCTCCTTTTCTCCCCCCCCTCTCTCTATTGTCCTTTCTCTTCATTTCACTTCCTGTGACCCCCCCCCCCCCCCCCCCCCACCCTTTGCTGTGCTGCTGCAGTATGAGCTCACCAGTATCGAGCTGCACCACACAGACTTACAGTGGGTTTGTCCCTACAGTCCTACCTGTGCACACAATCAGCTCAGTCTGGTTTTTAGTGGAGGTATCTGGCAGAAACTGTATATTAAAACTACCTGCAGGAGAACTTTCAACTTCAATGCAGCGACTCAAACTTTGTCAGGACTTTTATCTGGTTCTGCTTCTACGTACAGTCTGGCAAAATAAGGTTCCGGTGTAGTGTCACTGTTTCTGATGCCACTTTTAGACCACAAACTCCCACAGCAACAACACAACACCCATTAGAGACAGAAATATAAAGCATTTTACAGGTTCTTTGGAGGGGTGTAAGAAAATATCGATTCTGCAATATATCGCAATATTTCATTTCACAATACTGTGTCGATATTAAAAGTACTGTGTCGATATTTTTAGGTATTTATTCAAATGCAGATATTGTGGAGGTTCATTTTTTTTCTTTTCTGTTTATATTTTATATATTATTATTTAACACTCTTTTATTAAATAATGTTAGTTCAGTGTTTTTCAACCTTGGGTGTGGACCCCACATGGGTCACCTGAAATTTCTAGTAATTGATAAAAAAAATTAAAACTTACTAATAAAAATGTACAGTATATAGTCTAAATGTTGCCTATAATTAATGTTTATTTGCAACATATTATAGCAAACTATTACATGATCAAAAACAAATAAATTTTAGCAAATAAAATGTCTCCATTTTAAGTGTCTGGGTCACCTGAAATCTGTGATGTTAAAATGGGGTCAGGAGTAAAAAAAAAGGTTAGATCCACTGGGTTAAGCCCTTCATTCAGATGTGTGCACTGGTTTAAGATGTTTGTGCAACAAGATTTGATCAGTTTGTGAAAGAACAGACTGTACCAAACTACTTAAAAAGGGGATCAGGAGCAGTTAATGCAGTGTTTTTCAACCTTGGGGTCCGGATCCCATGTGGGCTTGCCTGAAATTTCTAATTGATTAAAAAAAAAAAAAAAAATTAAACTTGCTGATAAAATTTTCATTATATCATCTATATGTTGTCTAAAATTAACGTTTATTTGCAACATATTATAGCAAACTATTACATGATCAAAAACAAATTAGTTTTACCCCCAAAAATTGTCTCAGTTTTGAATGTCTGGGGTCACCAGAAATTTGTGACGTTAAAATGGGGTCACGAGCCAAAAAAGGTTGGAAACCACTGGATTAGTTCCTTTGTTGGGATTGCACAAAAATACTGTTCTGATGTTAGTTCTGAACAAATAGATATGAACATTTAAAAAGGATCTTAAACTGTAATGTCTGTAAACACACTTTCAGTTTGAACACAGGAACATTTTGTGATATAACATTAGATCCCGTTGTGATCAAATAAAAATGTGTTTAGTATTTGTGCAGATTTTTAGTGTAATTCAATTCTTCAAGGAAAAAATCATGTTAAAACAAAGAAACAAACAAAAAATTCTTTTTAACAGTATCATGATATCGTATCATGATCCTAGTATTGTGATTTGTATCGTATTGCCTCATTCTTGCCAACACACAGTCCTAGTCTATGTAGTATTAGTGTTCTAAAACATCACCAGCAGGGGTCAGTCTGGTACCAGAACACACTTAGTTCGACCAAAACCACCAACAAACCAACCCTATGTCTCAAAGACTTCATCAGTCACTTATTAAATATAAAACTCATAGTTTACACATTTGTATTATGGTTTCATCAAGTTTTATTCAAATACTAAAACTCATATATGCTTTTTTTTTTTTTTTAAACTCAAAATACAGTGTCTTATAATCATGTGCTGCATGAGCTAATAGTTTACATTATAGCTGGGTTAGCTTAGCTCTGTTAGCTTAGCTCTGTTAGCTTTGCTGATTATTTTGTCGTCCGTTGTTTATTTTCTTGATACTTGTGGTAATTTATGTTCAGTTTCTTGATCATTTTGTGACTTTTTATTAGATTTTGTGCATTTTTTGTTCATTTTTTTTTATTTTTTGTGTATCGTTAATTCATTTTCATTCATTCTATAAATCAGCTAATGACTCATTTTGTCTTTTGGTAATTATACTTTTCTTTTTCTTTTGTTCAGACAGGGTTTAGTTTATAGATGAATACCCTACTTGACAGTTTCGACTGTGACCCAGTCTTCCAGAAACTGTCAGGTAACAGCAAAACACACCTTATCTGAACAAAAAAAAAAGTATTACATTTTCTAAATCATTTGTTCATCTTGACAGCTTTTTAATATACCACTGTGTCGTTATAGTCTTTCATGTGCTGCATCAGCTATAGTTTACATTATACTCTGTTAGCTTAGCTCCATTAGCTTAGCTCTATTAGCTTAGTTCTGTTAGGTTAGCTCTTTTAGCTTAGCTCCGTTAGCTTAGCTCTGTTTTTTAGACTGAAAAACACACATAAAACCACGAATCACCTCTGTTCTCTGTACGGTTCGTGTTGTCAGCAGCTGAACTAAGATAAAATCCCATAATAACTTTAAACCTTCATAAACCTCATAATCGAACTCACCTGCTGCCATTCACCATCAACCCAGTCTTTACTTTATAATCGTCGCCGATGAACAATAGCAACGATTCTCTTTTATACTTATTTCTTGACTCTAAAAGTTGTTTTCTTAATGGTTCTCATCCCATCTGGTCACTTTCTGATAATCGTTGTGTT
This sequence comes from Sphaeramia orbicularis, assembly GCF_902148855.1. Classification (NCBI taxonomy): domain Eukaryota; kingdom Metazoa; phylum Chordata; class Actinopteri; order Kurtiformes; family Apogonidae; genus Sphaeramia; species Sphaeramia orbicularis. The sequence goes on from NC_043964.1 coordinate 4,826,866, forward strand.
AGATTTCCGACAGTAACTCACTAGTCCTATAGTGGTATTGAAAGTTACAGATTACCAGTTCAAACATGTAATATAAGTAACTTATTACATTACTTTTTTGTTGATGCTTTGATCGTGGATTGAACCTTAGCTTTGACAGTGAACGTTTTGATGTTGACATCTGGTAAACCGTCTTTAAACTGCTGACATCCTTTTAATCCGTCTTGAAACTCTACGCTAATTCGACGCCTTTCAGAAGACGTTTCTGATTTCCAGCAGTGAAAGATGATCAACAGTGAAAGATCTTCTCTGCTGGAACTCTGTAAAGCTGTCTGGTCGCAGCCAGGCTTGACAACTCAGGTTGTTTCAAACAACATGATTAGATATGATTGCAGAGGGGTGGGGGGTTATGTGGGGGGGGGGGGTATTCTAACAGAACAGATCAAACAAATGAGCGGTGCAGTGGTTTGATGCTCACCAGTGTCGCTGCACAGTCAGAATGTTCTGGGTTCGTGGGTTTCCTCTGGATCCTCGGTTTCATGTATGCTAGGTTTATTCCCTTTCATTTGACTGGGATAACTGGGGTATGACGGGTTCTCTGCCCTCTAACGAGAGAACTAAAATAAAGCAGCGTTCAGACTTTTTTAACAAAAAAGACCACACAGCCACTGGCATCATTATTATTATTATTATTATTATTATATATTATTATTATTATTATTATTATTATTATTGTCACATGCTAAAGGGAGTAGTATGATATGTCAAGCTGATATTACAAGAAATGCATGGAGAAAGTTCATTATATTAGGAAAACCAAAATCTGAAAGCCAGGTGTGAAAACCAAATTAAAAGAGGATTTAGAAATGCTTAAAATTGTGATTGGGACTTTTTTTTTTTTTATAACTGACAAAAATAAGTTATCCTCAAAAACTTTTATGCTGTTAATACCTGTTGATCCCTAACCTAAACAATGAATGTCAAAAAAAATGATGTGTTTTAACAATATTTACCTGTATTAAATATTTTGTTCCTTTATCGAGCTGATCTGTAATTTACATGTAGAAACGACAACTGGGCATACTATTGTTAAAATCGCACTTATTTTTCTTAAGATATTTAATTAGTTGTTAAACTTTACTTGTTTTAAGAATTCTATTCTATCCCACTGGCAGATTTTTTGCTCAATATAGCCAGTTTGACCAGATTTAAGAGTATTAGCCTTATTTCTAACAGGACATTTTTTGTAGTGTGTATTTAACAATAATAGGAATAACCTGAACAAAATGAAATGTCTAAAAAAATTAAGTGTAATTTTCAACAATATTTTACCTTTTATTAAATATTTTGTTCCTTTATCTTTAATTTACATGTAAACCATCAACTGATGCATAATAGTGTTAAAATTGCCTTATTTTTCTTAAAATATTTATTTAGGTTGCTGAACTTTTTTTGCTTGTTTTAGGAATTCTAGCCAAGATTTTTTTTCTTACCCCACTGACAGATTTTTTTTTTTTTTTTTTTTTTGCTCAACATAACAATTTAACTACATTTAGGAATATTAAACTTATTTCTACCAGGGCATTTTTTGTAGTGTGTATTTTAACAATAAATGGTAAATACCTGAACAAATGAAATGTCTAAAAAATTGAGTGTAATGTTACCAATATTTTTACCTGTTATTAAATATTTTGTTCCTTTACCTGTAATTTACATGTAAAACGATCAACTGAGCGCTAATATTATTAAAATTGGCACTTATTTTTCTTAAGATATTTAATTAGTTGTTAAACTTTTTTGCTTGTTTTGAGAATTCTATCCAGCTGGCAGATTTTTTTTTTGCTCAACATCAGCCAATTTAACCAGATTTAGGAATATTCACCTTATTTCTAACAGGCCTTTTACAGCGTACTAACGCTGTGACGGTTTTAGACCCCCATTAAGCCTCTTTGTCCCAGCGTTAACTTTCACTTAATCGCGTGGCTTCTGCAGAGTTTATGGATGACATGTTTTTCTAAGTGAGTAATTAAAGGGTAGCTACTCTGCGGCTATAACTCATTATTAAGTAGTTAAATGAATTAGCATATCACTGACTTTGACACTACTTAATAATGTGTTAAAACAATTGTTAAATTTTAATCAGTAGTTAATTAAACATTCATTAGTGACAATATATCAAATGTTGCCCGGCTTGCACCCCAATCAAATGACTGAGCCAGAACAGAGGAGGACGACCCAGTTTTAATGGGCTTCTTCAGAGTCTTAACCCCTGATGGACCGCCTTTATAGGTCATATTTCATCCACCCTTCGGTTCCAGAGCAGAAGATTTACAGCCGGGACGTTTCAGTGGAGTTTTTTTAGAGGCACAAATGTGGATAATGATCAAAATGAGTTGTGATTGTTGGGTTTTTACACTGAGTCTCTGCAAGAAACAAGAAAAAACACAAGAACGCAGGAGGATTTGAGTCTCATACATGTTATATTTCATTACATTGTATTAAATTCTTAACAGATTTGAGGCTTTATCACCATTTATTATAATGTTATCCTCTGCATTTTGTGTTTTTTCAGTGTAAATCATGTGTTTTTCTCTGTTTAATTCACTGATCATGTAGATGTTCATAAAAGCTCAAAGTAAGTTGAGGTTATTAGATCAAAAACAGAGAAAACTGAAGACAAAGGGACTGTTTCAGTCTGAATATTAAACATGTGTGTCCATTCACTGTCATTGCTCCAACTCTATAGGTTTATTATTTTTCTTCACTTTCATTCAGTTTGTGGCCTATTTTGGTTTTTGTTTATTATTTTTTATAATTTTTTTTAAAAATTTTGTTCATTTTATCGATTTTTTTGCTTATTTTGCGTATTTTTTCATGTTATTTAATCATTTTAAAATTTTATTAACCTTTGCACATTTTATTACTATTTAATACATATTTAAAGATAACAAAACAAACAAAACAAAAAAAACATCTCCATCCACTGTCACTGATCCAACTCCATAGGTTTATTATTTTTTTCTTCAGTTTCTTTCAGTTTGTGGCTTATTTTGTTCTTGTTGTCAATTTTTTTTCATTCATTTTGTTCATTTTATTGATCACTTTGTCTGTTTTTCTTTATTTCTTGCTATTTTTCATTCTTTTTCACTTTATTTGAGTCTACTTTTTGTTTATTTTTTTATGTTTTTTTTTTCATTGTAAATTTTGTTTAAATTTTTGCACATTTTATTGTCACATCTGTCCCCAGACGTTAGTCTGGTTTTGTCTGTCTTGTTCGTCTTGTCTGTCATTTCCTGTTTTATTTTGTTAGGTTCTCCTCGTGTGTCCTGTCTGGTGTCTTTGCTCCTTTCCCTAATCTGTGTCACCTGTGTGATCACCTGTCCCCGCCCTGATTTGTTCCACCTGTGTCTCTTTGTCTTCCCTCCTTCTTGTGTATTTAAGTCCTGTGTTTCCCCTTGTCCGTTGCCAGTTCGTATTTGCCTCTGTGCTTTACTTACCAGCGTTTTTTTGGATCCTGTCTGTCTGTGTTTGAGTCGGTTTGCTTCTCCTGACTCCTGCTTTTGCCTAACTGAATCCTGTCCGCTGATTGGCTTCTGAGGCACACGCATTCAGCCAATGAGGACTTTCATGCACCTTTCCTTTACCGTCCGTGCACCTTCCTTTTTTTTTCCCATTTCGAGACAGTATGAATACTCGATAATGTAAAATTGCACATCATCAAATCAACATTTATGATATTATTGTAGGCGATATATATCCCCCACCTCTACTTGTGATATATTTCGACACCACAGCTGACGTTCCACTGTCATTTCACTGTCATACTGTGATGCAGTCTGTGCTGCAATAAAAGACACCTGTAATCCACCTGGTTGTCTATGATGCATTAAAGCGACCGTAGTGTGGAGCTGCATTATACCACATACAGTAGTGGCCCGTCACATATGCGCTCGAAATAAAACTAAACTAACTAAACCTAACTGCTAATCACATGGTATTTTACGCGGCGTGAACATACACATGGAAAGCTTATAATGCATACAGATAACACACCAATTAAAAGTGGCGTGTTATCTGCACGCAATTCATGCTGTCACGTTGGATGAGGAGGATACTGGCCACACCCTGCAGCTTCACCTCTAGGGGTCACTAAAGGCAACGAACTGAACCTTTTCAGTCTTAACTCAGGCTGATTCTGAGTCACCATGTTTATTTGTATGTAAACTGAATTTAAAGTAGCTGTTGTTTTGAGGCATTTTGTCACATAAATCACCATCCTTTGCATTTTGTCTGTGTGCTGTTGACTGTATAAAATGCGAGTACAGTCTAAATCATCCCGGCTGAGAACGGAAGCATAAATACAGTAGAAACGGCTCAATGTGATTAAATGTTTGAAGGAAATCTGGGACAGAATCTGTAAATCCTGCACAGATACAAGTGTAAATAATCAGCTTATACTTGTATTAATGTAGGAACACCTTCATTGTTCATTTTTGGGTTTTTCTTTTCAAGTTGTACTCCTTTACCCTCATGACGTTTTGCCTCCAGGTAACCCTTCTCCTCCTCTCTCCTCCTCCTCATCCTCCTCCTCCTGTGCTCACATTGAAATCATAGAGGGAAAAAACAAAGTTATATGAGAAACCCAGTCTGCTTGAAGCTCATGACAAACTGCCAGAAACAGCCAACGAGATGCAGCAGCAGCAAAACTTGGTGTTCCTCGGGCTGCCCTGTGGAAGCCAGTTTATTTTCAGGCTAGGAACCTTTTTGCCCTGCTGACATGAGTGCATGAGTAAACAGCACAGGACCGTTTCAGGCTATAAACTAATTAGAATTTAACTACAGTCAGGACGCTGCAGTGGATTTCACATTTCTACAGTCAGGCACCATTTTACAGGGTTTGAAATGACAGGACATGTGACTCTGCACCGGTGTCAATAGTCGCTTTTCCATTGACCCTCAAGGTTATGAGGGTATAAAGTTATTATGGGATGTTCTCATCTTTGAGAAGTTGCCGTTTTTCATCCACAAATTCCAAACAGATCTTTAGTTCAGTTATTGACGACACAAACTGTTCAGAAAATGGCGGTGATTAGTGGTTTTACTGTGGCTGTTTTCACTCTAACAATAGAGCTAAGCTAACAGAGCTAAGCTAACAGAGCTAAGCTAACAGAGCTATAATGTAAACTATCAGCCGACGCAGCACGTGATCATAAGACAGTGTTATTTTTAGTGAAATAAGCATCAGTGAGGTTTAGTTTTTGAATAAAACTTGATGAAACCATAATACAGATGTGTGGAAACAATAGTCACTTTTCCATTGACCATTGATTCTGAGGCTTATGAAGCGATAGAGTTATTATGGGATGTTCTTATCTTCGCTGAGTTGCCGTTTGTTGATCCACGGATTCCAAACATCTTTAGTTCATTTATTAAAGACAAAAAACGTACAGAGAACGGAGATGATTAGTTGTTTTACTGTGGCTGTTTTCAGTCTAAAAACAGAGCTAAGCTAACAGAGCTCAGCTAACAGAGCTAAGCTAACAGAGCTAAGCTAACAGAGCTATAATGTAAACTATCAGCCGACGCAGCATGTGATCATAAGACTGTTATTTTAGTGACTATTAAAAATAAGCATCTATGAGTTTTAGTTTTTGAATAAAACTTGATGAACCATATTATAGATGTGGAAACAATAGTCACTTTCCATCGTTTTAGTTATTTTTATTTTTTCATATCTTCGTCATTGTATTCACATAAATCCCAGACAGGACTCTGCTGCTTTCTCCCAACTTCAGTCTCCATGTTTCAGGTAGAGTGGGGACCAGAAGAACGACTGGAAATGACAAGAAGTGACAGACTGTGAAATATCGTATGGTGCCAACAGCAAAATTGCTCGAACGAAATAATCGATTTCATATCAGTCCGACGTTGACAAAGACGAAAACTAAGGGAATTTTATCCAGAATTTTTATACATTTTAATTAGTTTTATAGCTGTCAATTATAGTTATTTTTTTCAGTTCAGGAAAATGGTTTTTCATTCTAGTTTTCGTCATTGCTAGGGGTGTTAGAAAATAATCGGTTCTGCCAATAAATCACAATATTTCATTTCCCAATACTGCATCAATATTAAAAAGTACTCTTTCGATATTTTTAGGTATTTATTCAATGCAGATATGGTGGATTTTCATGTTTGATTTTTGGTTTTCTTTATTGTTTAACTATCTTATTTTGTTATTATTTAACCCTGTTTTATTAAATAATGGTTATTTGAAGCATCCTAAAAGCACTTTTTACTGTTTTACTGAGAGTGGAAGATGTTAGTTCCTTTGGAAACTAGAAGAATTAGAAACAACTTTGTGATAAAACATTAGACTCCTGTGTATCAAATAAAAATGTATTTAGTATTTGTGCAGATTTCTGGTGTAATTCAATTCTTCAAGGAAATAATCTTTAAAAAAAAAAAAGAAAAGAAACAAAAAATTGCCTTTTTTAACAGTATCGTGATATATCGTATCATGATCCTAGTATTGTGATTTGTATCGTATCACCAGATTCTTGCTGATACACAGCCTTAGTCAGTTCGTTAGATTTTGTCAACGCTAATAACCTTACTTCAAAACTCACGTATGAAATATGATGCGTTGGCGTTAAAGGGTTAAAATAGAATGAAAAACCCTAAATACTATCCAAATGTGGTCAGATGTGTTTGCTTAATGTCGTGCGTTAGAGTGATGCACAGTTTGAGCCGAGGCAGGAAAATCGATTCGAACATCTCACTGCATTGACGTCCAAGTCCGCGTTGTGCATCTGAGAAGCAAGAAATTATCATAACTCTATGAATTCTATACAGTCCTGTCATTTAATTTGTAGACTACAGTTAGAAACAGCTGTGCTTTATTCATAAAGGTCAGAAGCAGCACTGTTTCACCACTTTATATTGATGCAATAAATCTGCAAATGTCAGCCCGAGTACAGTCCTGTGTACGAGAAGGAAAGTTCTGATCATCATTTGCTCACACTGATCAGTTTATACCAGAACGCCAAATACACCAACAGTAAACCAAACACATGCTACTTTAATGGGATGTTAAAGTACGACATACCGGGCCTTAAGGAGAGTATTATGGGATGGATAATCAGTGGTAGAGCTTGTGTTTGGTGTTGGTCGAACTCGCTGAAGGTCGTCGTGAATCAGCAGGAAGTCGACTTCTGTCACATGATGCGTCTCGTGCTGTCAGAGCTGTCAATCATCCCCGTTCTCCTCTGATCCTGGACGTAACGGACACCAAAGATGTTAACGTTACACACATGAACAAACACAATAACAAACACACACAACAACAGACACACAAGAAAAAACACACGCAACAACAAACACACAACAACAAACACACAACAACACACACACAAACAACACACAACAACAAAACACAACAACAACACGCAAACAACACACAACAACAACACACAACAACACACACACAACAACAACACACAACAACACACACACACAACAACACACACACAACAACACACACACAACAACACACACACAACAACACACAAACAACACACAACAACAACACACAACAAACACACACAACAACACACACACAACAACACACACACAAACACACACAACAACACACACACAACAACAACAAACACACACAACAACAAACACACAACAACAACAAACACACACAACAAACACAACAACAACAAACACACAAACAAACAACCACACAACAACAAACACACCCAACAACCAAACACACAACAACAACCACAACAACAAACACACAACAACATACCATCAGAACAAACACACTGAACAAACCCACAGCGTTTTTGTTTTTTCATTCCTTGTCTCACATCATTCAGCCATAAGAAAATAAGTCCATCCATTCATACACACACTCATCCATCCATCAATCCATTCATACACAATCATCCATCCATCCCAATTCCATACCACACATCATCCATCCATCCATCCTTCACTACACACATCATCCATCCATCCATTCATACACACACTCATCCATCATCCATACACTCATCCATCCATCCATCCATTCATACACACACTCATCCATCCATCCATCCATTCATACACACAACCTCATCCATCCATCCATCCATCCATCCATTCATTACACACAATCATTCATCCATATCCAGCATTACAACACACTCTCCATCATCCATCCATTCATACACACATTCATCCATCCATCCATTCATACACACACTCCATCCATCCATACACATCCATCCATCCACATTCATACACACACTCATCCATCCATCCATCCATTCATACACACACTCAACCATCCATCCATCCATTCATACACACATCATCCATCCATCCATCATCATACACACACTCATCATCATCCATCCATATAAACATCTGCTAACTTTTGCATTTTCTAGTAAAATCTTCATCATAGGTACTGGAGAACATAGATACTATGGAACACTGGTACTGTGGAACATATGTACCAGGGAACATATGTATTATGGGGCATAGGTACTGTGGAACATAGGTACTAGGTAACTTAGTTACTGGAGAACATAGTTACTAGGGAACATAAGTATTGGAGAACATAGGCACCAGGGAACACTGGTGTGGAACACAGGTGCTTGGTTCTTTCCGTCCTCTGTGTTCCATTTTCTGTGAATCATTCCTTCTGTTTATCTTCCCTCTGTGCGTTCGTATGTTTCCACGTCTGCGTTTCCCGCGTCCGTTAAACCTCAGTCGGTCGTTGTTCATCTGATCAGAGGTGGAGGAGACCATTTGGCCGTCATGTCAGCGGAATATTGATGCGCGCCTGGACTCGGATGGGGAAAATTTATAAGCACAGAGCCTGGAATGCATCTTAATTGCTGCTTAAGTGGGCGTCTTCATCAGGAAGATAGTGGGTAGCGTCCCCACACGACTCATGAAAACACGTAGAGGGGTTAACACTCCTCTGCAGCAGTCTGTAGAGAGGAGACAAATGAGCTCATAAAGAACCGGTCTAATAGACGACTGTTCTGCGGATAGAGGCCACTTTGGACTCTGGAAGTGCACGACTGCTGTTATTTATGATCCGCCTCGTTCGCTGCCGTCTTATTTACAAAGCTGAAAGAAGAAGCCCCCCTGTTTCCTCATGTGACTTCCAGTGCAATGTTTTTTTTGGCTTTTATTTAATTAACACGCCAAAATACTTTTCCTCTAAAATCCGCAGCATAACATTAGTCAGCTTCTCATCCTCTGAATGTCAGCCCCTCAAGCGTGTAACGGTGACAAAAACAGTGACAAATCTGTGCTGTTTCCTTGTGAATTTAGAGGCACTGGGGTGTTTGACAGGGTTCGCAGTCCTGGTTCTGGTGTCACCGGGTTTAGAAGTCTCCTGTTTTTTTCCCTCAGCGGTCCATAGGTCATGAGCTGTTGTGAGACATGTGTCCGGCATCGTCTTTGTTAGCAAAATTTCTTCATCATCTCTGACTGTGCTGGGGACTACCTTTGTCATGTGTCTGTTCCCTCAGATCCAGTCAGAGCCCTGGTTGTGGTTCTGTCCTGTGTCGACTGGTATCCTGTGGACAGAACCATCACACATGGGCCTGTCCAGGTCCAGGAAAAGGATAGGGGACCAGTTACCGACGACAAAGTGCCTGGTATTTGTCTTTGGCAGATTCTAACAGTTTGTCGTCCATACACAAATCGTTTCCATAAATATCTTTGTCCAGGTGTAAACGGTCCAACTGGGTTCAACTGGTGTCATAGTAGTCCACACCTGTATGTGGCGCTGTCCACAAACACAGACAGCCTATGGCAGGATACGCTTAAACCACAGAAGAATGCACTGAGCATGTGCAGGAGGTTCCGTCTGGGGTTTTCTTCTTCTGGTCACATGGTCCTATGGTCCGTCATGGTTTCCATACAGTGGTGTTGGTCCTTGCCATACACCAACACCGGGGGGGCAGAGCCGGGACTGTTTACGTTCTGGGACCCGTTCTACAAAAATACCGTTTCAGGCACCGACAACGCCGGTGTCATGGGACCAAAGGACTGATGTCATGTGACCAAAGGACCAGAGGTCATGTGACCAAAGGACTGGTGTCATGTGACCAAAGGACCAGAGTCATGTGACCAAAGGACTGATGTCATGTGACCAAATGACCAGAGTCATGTGACCAAAGGACTGATGTCATGTGACCAAAGGACCAGAGTCATGTGACCAAAGGACTGGTGTCATGTGACCAAAGGACCAGAGTCATGTGACCAAGGACTGATGTCATGTGACCAAATGACCAGAGTCATGTGACCAAAGGACTGATGTCATGTGACCAAAGGACCAGAGTCATGTGACCAAAGGACTGGTGTCATGTGACCAAAGGACCAGAGTCATGTGACCAAAGGACCGATGTCATGTGACCAAAGGACTGATGTCATGTGACCAAAGGACTGATGCCATGTGACCAAAGGACCGATGTCATGTGACCAAAGGACCGGTGTCATGTGACCAAAGGACCGATGTCATGAGACCAAAGGACCGATGTCATGTGACCAAAGGACCGATGTCATGTGACCAAAGGACTGGTGTCATGTGACCAAAGGACTGGTGTCATGTGACCAAAGGACCAGAGTCATGTGACCAAAGGACTGGTGTCATGTGACCAAAGGACTGGTGTCATGTGACCAAAGGACTGGTGTCATGTGACCAAAGGACCAGAGTCATGTGACCAAAAGGGACTGATGTCATGTGACCAAAGGACTGATGCCATGGACCAAAGGACTGGTGTCATGTGACCAAAGGACCGATGTCATGTGACAAAGGACCAGAGTCATGTGACCAAAGGACCGATGTCATGTGACCAAAGGACTGATGCCATGTGGACCAAAGGACCACCAACCATAGTAAACTGTCGTGGGTTGACATAGTTTGGTTGTGGTGTTAGTGTGTGGTGCTTGGCTGGAGAGTCAGCTTGTGACAGAAGGGTCATCGGTTCAGTTCCCTGGACCAGCAAAGAGTTTTTGGCTGATGTGCCCTTGAGCAAGGCGCTCAACCCCCCCATTTGCTCCCTGGGCGCTGATATGGTGAGCCCACTGCTCCTAGCATGCAGTGTGTGTGGTGCATGATTTAGTGATGGGTTAAAGGCAGAAGACAATTTCAGTGTGTGGTGCATGTGCATATTTACACGTGTGAAATAAAGATTCTATTCTATTCTATTCTATTCTATTCTATTCTATTCTATTCTATTCTATTCTATTCTATACTCCATATATGAACACAGTTCTGTGGACACAAGAGGACAATGAGTTCATGGAACAGTGTCCATGAGTGAATCTGGGACAACAGCCTGTCCTTACTGCTGACTGGCACAGGGCAAATGCTAACATTTGATTGGCTCTGTGGAAATAGACCACACCCATATTTGGTGCCATAGTACTTTGGCAGTAGACATTACCAAATAGTAATGTTTATTAAATTAAAACTGAGAGAATCCTAGAACTGGACACTAGTGGATGTAACACACGCTGCAAAAATCTAAATCTGACCAAGTGTTTTTTTCTCATTTCTAGTCCAAATATCTCATCACACTTAAAATCAGACTGAATCACCTAAAGAGGAACTTTAAGTGAGAAAGAAGAACTGATTTACAGACAATAGATCTGGAAAATCTGATTTCAACAAATATGACCAAGATAATTTTCACTTGTTCCATTGGCAGATTTTTTATTTATTTATTTATTTATTGCTTAATTTAAGCTTAATTTTTTTTTTTTTTTTTTTTTTTTACTTAATTTAAGATTTTTTTTTTTTTTTTTTTTTGCTTAATTCAAGCTTAATTATTTTTTTGTTTAATTCCAGATTTTTGTTTTCTTAATTCAACATTTTTTTTTGCTTAATTCAAGCTTAATTTTTTTTTGCTTAATTTAAGATTTTTTTTTTTTTTTTGCTAATTCAAGCTTAATTATTTTTGCTTAATTCAAGATTTTTTTTTTTGCTTAATTCAAGCTGAATTATTTTTGCTTAATTCAAGATTTTTTTTTGCTTCATTCAAGATAATTTTTTTTTGCTTCATTTAATAGATTTTTTTTTTGCTTAATTCAAGCTTTTTTTTTCTTAATTCAATTTTTTTTTTGCTTAATTCAGGCAAAAAAAAAAAAATCTGTCAATGGAACAAGTGAAAATTATCTTGGTATGATTTATTGAAATCAGATTTTCCAGATCTGTGGTCTAAAAATAAGTTCCTATATCTCACTGAAAAGTTCCTCTTTAGGTGATTCAGTCTGATTTAAAGTGTGATGAGATATTTACATTTATGCACTTAGCAGACACTTCTTTCCAAAGTGACTTACAGGGGAAAACCAATCAAATCAATCAATCAAATTGTATTTATATAGCACCAAATCATAACAAAAGTTGTCTCATGACACTTTACGTACAGAGTTGGTCAAACCAGACTCTAAGCCCAATTTACAGAAACCCAACAGAATCTGATGATATTTGACTGAGATATTGGGACTAGAAATGAGAAAAATACACTTGGTCTGATTTAGATTTTTTTTACAGTGTAAACAGGCTGTGTGTTAAACTGCTCCGTGGACAGCCCCCCCCCGTCCTCTCTTTATTATTTCCTGTGTGTTTCTGTTGTTGTGGAGTGGTCAGAGTTGACACAAATGCACTAAGCTGTCGGTACACCCAGGCTGACCCCGCTAAAACGCCGGCGGTCACCGCGGTGACGATAAAGCGCCGTTATAATTGGTTTACTGCTTTGTTCTGCCTCTCAGTGGAAGGAGGAAAAAGGTTCAGGTTACCGTCACTGTGCCAGCCGCCGATAAAGAAGCCTCCTCCTCTGGCTGCAGGCGCCGTCAAGGAATGAACGCTCAGGATTAATTTTCAGGAATCAGCTGAAAAGAATAAATAAATGTCCCAGAATGTAGTTTTCAGTTTTTTGGTTGAACGTGTTCAGACTGTTCAGAAGGTTATTCAAGGTTTTTTTTCTTTTTTTGTTGCTTTATGGCTCTTGTTTTGTATCCGTGCATGGCTGACTGTCCCTGTGTGTGTGCTAAACAAGGTGAGTGAGTTAAATTCAGGTAGTTTTAGGGATATTCACATGAAATGAAAAACACTCCGCCGCCGCTGCTGAGCGTTTTTGAAGGATTGTCAAAGCATTTGTCTTTTCTTCTCTCGCCTTTTTTATTCGCTTAAACCCGGTGTGTATTCTCCTCTCCTGTCCCCCCCCCCCCCCAGGTTCAGAACCGTGTGGAGATAAATGACATGGAGCCAGATGTCTTCAAAGAGATGATGTTCTTCATCTACACAGGCAGGACCCCCAACCTGGACAAGATGGCTGATGACCTGCTGGCTGCAGCTGACAACGTACACACACACACACACACTGTAGATGTGTGTGTGAAGCGTACGCACCTGTTCCGATGTACATTTACACAACAGACTTCGTGCATAATAATGTCCCCAGAAATACACCTGAGGAACAGTGAATGCTCCTCAGCTCCTGAGCGTGAACATGATGACTGTTCCAGGAGAATATGAACCTGCTCTGCACACCGAGGTAAAGACACCGAGCCTGTTTTACATCAGTGCAGACGATTTATATTCACGCTTACCACATCTACACTCACTGTTTCCACATATTTTAAGGGCTGACTTTGCATGTTGTTCATGGGCTCGAGTGGAGCTGAGGTTGGAGTGAGTGTCATGCAGGTTGTTCATGGCAATCGTTGACTCCAAAGGACTTATTTTGGGGGAAAAAATGTTAATAAATAATTAATAGTTAAGCAGTTAATAGTTACTGTAATTAAGTCAATGATGAGAAGCCTTTGGTTTATTTAATCATTTCGCGTATGATGTTTCTCAGTTTTAAAACATAAATTTACAAATAAAGAAAGTCACAGTGTGTTTTGTAGGATGGATGGATGGATGGATGGTGGTTTGGATGGATGGAATGGATTGGATGGGAGGGGATGGATGGATGGATGGGCATGGATAGGTTGGGTGGTTGGCTGGTTGGTTGTGTTGGTTGGTGGCTGGTTGGTTGGTTGGTTGGTTGGCTGGCTGGGTGGTTTGGGTTTGATGGAGGGAGGGCTGGGATGGGATGCTGGATGGATGGGGTTTGGTTGGTGGTTGGGTTGGTTGGTTGGTTGGTTGGTGGCTGGTTGTTGGTTGGACTGGCTGGTGGTTAGGTTTGATGGAGGGATGGCGATGGGATGGATGGATGGATGGATGGATGGATGGATGGATGGATGGATGGATGGTTGGTTGGTTGGTTGGTTGGTTTGGTTGGTTGTTGGCTGGCTGGTTTGAGTTTGATGGCGGGATGGCTGGCTGGCTGGCATGGATGGCTGGATGGATGGATGGATGGCTGGATGGTTGTTTGGTGGTTTGTTGTGTTGGTTGGTTGGTTGGTTGGTTTGGGTTGGTTGGATGGCTGGAGTGATGGATGGAAGGGATGGATGAAGGGATGGGTGGGTGGGATGGATGGATGGATGGATGATAGATGGAATTTAATGTTGTTTACTATCTTTGCCATAAATCCTGACTTCATGGCCTGTAAAATGTTCTTTTTCTTGGACTCTTTATTACTAAGCTAATGTGATCTTAGCTAATGTGAGCTAGCTAATGGGGTCTAATATTACATAGTGTTACTGCTCTACAACTGTTACGCCCCGGCCTAGTGGGTTCACCAGGGCGAACATAATGTGCTCATTTTTGTCCCCTCCCAGCTCCCAAGCACACATGTCAGTAAAAACTAAAATTCACAATATTTATTATCGTATTTTGTTCAACAACTAGGAAGGGTTAGGGGGAGGGAGCGGCTAAAACACAAACAAATATCTTCTTTACAATTCAAACTAACTTACCTACTCCAAAATAAATGCAAGAAATAAAATACAGGAAAACTTACCTAACCAAAAAACAGGAGAAAAGGTGAAAACAAAAGAGCCGACCTCCCCTACCAGAAAAAGGATCGATTTACAAAAAAACATCAATTTACAACTACAAGCAATCGAATTTTACACGAGCACACGAAGACTGACGGTCACACACACACGAACACAGGGTTGAGAGCTGGCAGGAGGCAAGAGAGAGCATGGATGGAAGCTCCAGGGCCTTTTTTAAAGGGGCCAGGCAATCACGATCCACCAATCAGCATCCTGCAAAACAGACACAAAAGGACGCAGCACACCTACAGGACAGGGGAGAACACACACACGCTAACAGAAAACATATCTACATAGAACACATAAATAGACAAATTATGACCCACGGTCATGACAGCAACAGACACATTACCGACTGAAGCATGAGTGTGAGGTTACCACTTTAAATCTGTCGTCATTTCCACCGTTAGAATTCACTTAAACACAAACGAACAGCGTTTGACGTTCACGTTTACATCCAGTTCAGGAAACTGACCCTGTTATCATCACATTCTACGGTTCATCCATTGAAAATTATTGATAATATTTTACCTGCTCAGGCCTTTAACGGTTCATAATCACTCATTTTCTGCAGCTGATTTTCAGTTCATTCGTTTCCAGTTGATTTTATTCCTAATATTTCCGCTTACAGTTTCCTTCTGCAGCTTCTTTGTGTGATGTTTGATGTTTGTCTTTCTAATCCGTCCTGTTTTCTGAGTGGGAATCTGATTGAAAACAGCCTTTTATTCATATATATACAGAGAGAGAGAAAACCCACTGGTGGATGTTTGTGGCGTTAACCTTCTCTGTACACTCGTTTAATCCTTTCATATTCACTCACTTTATTGTCAGCTCGTCTCTGGAGAGAAATCCTATTGTTTACTCACTTCTTGTATGCAATGTATTTTCTCCGCAAACAACATTTCAAGTTCAGCCTCAGAGAAGTTGTTTGGTTTCTAATCACGGTCATGCATCGTCTCAAACATCCCATCAGCTGTTGTTAATCACTACTTCAGTCGTATTAAAGCATCGTCACTCATTTATTAAGACTGTTTGGTTGTGGGGTTGGTTCGGGTTAAAGGGGCTGTAAAGTAAAGAGGCGTTTGGTGTTATTTTTCTTTTATCTTTTGTTGTTTTAGGTATGACTGTCAATTTTATACACTGTAAAAAAAAATGTAAACCCTCCCAAATATATTTTTCTCATTTCTAGTCCAAATATCTCATCACACTTAAAATCAGACAGAATCACCTAAAGAGGAACTTTCAGTGAGACAGAAGAACTGATTTATAGACAATAGATCTGGAAAATCTGCGTTCACAAATCTTACCGAGATAATTATCACGTGTTCCATCGGGCAGATTTTTTTGCTCAAATTAAGCAAAAAATTTTAAATCAAGTAAAAATAATTAAGCTTGAGTTAAGGAAAAAAATCTTGAAGTAAGGAAAAAAAAAATCTTGAATTGGGCAAAAAAAAATCTTCAATCAAGCAAAAAAAAAAAAAAAAAAATCTTGAATTAAGCAAAAGATCTTGAATTATTAAAAAAAATTCTTGAATTAAGAAAAAAAACTTTGAATTAAGCAAAAATCTTGAATTAAGCAAAAATCTTAAATTAAGCAAAAAAAAAAAAATCTTGAATTAAGCAAAAAAATTCTTGAATTGAGCAAAAAAAAAAAAAGATCTTGAATTAAGCAAAAAAAAAAAAATCTTGAATGAAGCAAAAAAAAAATCTTGAATTAATAAAAACAAAAAACAAAAATGAATGAATGAATGAATGAATGAATGTTTATTTCAGTTAAATACAAGATACAAAACACACACATATAAAAAAGACAACAAAACAAAACACCTACATATTAAAAAATAAACAAACAAGCATAAAATTAACACATTTTGTAAAATCTGCCAATGGAAAAAGTAAAAATTATTTTGGTCAGATTTGTTGAACTCAGATTTTCCAGATCTATTGTCTATAAATCAGCTCTTCTATCTCAGTGAAAGTTCCTCTTCAGGTGATTCTGTCTGATTTTAAGTGTGATGGTCACATATTTTTTCCAGAGTGTCGTTTGTTCTGCACAGATTGCCTGATGTTTCGCAGACGCTCTGTCGGTTGAAAACACCGCTGACGTCCTCATCGTCACCGACCTGCACGGCGCCAACAGCAGACTTCAACAACCAGTGAGTTTCACGCCCTCCAAGAGACCATCCATCTTCAAAACTACTTCCACACTTATGCAAACAGTTTTTTTTTTCCAGCTTTATACACACACACACACACACACACACACACACACACACACACATACACACACACTCAAAGGAAGTCATTAATTTTCGGTGGGAGCCGTTCTTGCCTGCAGAGTTTATATAATTTACTGGTCAGGTCGTCCTGTGTCGTATCGGGCCAAACTCAGCTGATGTTCATCATGTGACCGACAGAAGACACGCCCATTAGCATCGATGACGCCTGTTCACGTCCATAGCCAGGTCTGACTGGTCCACTGTTAAAGGCTCTGCTGGAGCAAAGGCCTTCTGTACATTACCCAGAGGCAGGGGTCTCAAACTCCACTGACCTGGGGGGCGTTGGAGGCGGAGTCCTGTGTCAGACTGGAATGGACTGCATTAAGTATTCCACAAAAAAACAGTTTCTTTACTTTACTTGCAGTAACATGCACTTTTTGATGAACTCACCTTCATTGAATGTCTTTATAAATATGTAATTTATATACATATTTACAAATGCAAAAAATGAAACTATAGCTCTCTCTCTTTATATATATATATATATATATATATATATGTATATATATATACCACACACACACACACACACACAGCACTGTGGTTCTGTTTATCTGTCAAATGGTTCACTGTGGTCAGTTTCAGATGCTGCAGCTCTTTCATAAATTCATAGTTTCAGTTCTTGTTTGTTCAGTATTAATTGTCCTTCTTGTAAATCACAGCTGGACTGACTGTACATATCCTGACCAAGGAAAATCAAATTCTCCTTTTGTGCAGTAATGTACACCTGGCTTTACTGCCTCCGTCCATAATATATCATTATATAGACTAAATGTCATCTAAAATTACGTTTATTTGCCACACATAGCAAACTATTACATGATCAAAAACAAATAAACTTTAGCAAAAAAATAGTCTTTGTTTGAATGTCAGGGGTCCGCCAGAAATTTGTGATGTTAAAATGGGGTCATGAGCCAAAAAAGGTTGGGAACCACTGCCCTAACCCTAACCCCTAACCCTAACTCTAATCTGTCCTGTCCTCACTGACATTTTCAGGCCTAAACAAGTTGAATTACTTTGAAGGCAGGAACAGCTGCCATGGTTAAAGAAATGAAACTGACATGGCGTCCAAAGTGTTAATGGCTGTAACCTGGCAATTTGGTGGAAAACAAGATGGATGCCCATATGGCCCCTCCCATGACCTTGGATTGGATTTTAATCCCACCACTACTTTGCACAACCAGTTTTAACCTGGATTGCACAGTTTGCTCCTGCTCACTCATGCATGAAAAACCTGGGTCTGTAAATTTGGACAATATCCACCAGTCCCTACCTACTGACATCCAGAAAAGAAAACTCCAAAAATTATCAAATGCAGAACTGGGGGGTAATTTTTCAAATGTTATGTTTTTTTGGATACACCCTGTTATATATATGTGTGTATATTTATATATATTTATACACACACAGTCGCGGAAAAAATATTAGACCATCAGTACAATGACATAGATACTGATGGAAGAACTGAAGTGATTTTGTTTTTTATCCAGAAACATGTTAAATGGACAGATATCAGCTCTGAAATTCAACTACTATGAGACATGTTGTTGGTGTCATTATATTGTCCAAACAAATGGACCTTTAGTTGGACCAGGCATTAAAATGAACAAGAAACTGAAGAAAACACGGGGTGGTCTGAGAATTTTTTCCGTGACTGTATATAAACATATATACATATAACCCCCCCCCCCCTCTAGTCCGGTGCTTCTGTCTCATATGAGTTTAAAGGTGTTCACTAATGCAGATTTCTGGCCCTCAATCCCACTCATTAATTGTGGTTATGGCCGTTATGACAGTTTAATTTGCGACGGTGTTGTTGTGGTTCTGGGAAAATTGGCCACGGGGGACTGCGGTCTGCAAAAGCGTTATCAGCCCTCCTCCTGCGGACACAATCGACAGCAACAAGAGCACAAAACAAAAATCAATTTAGAGGACGAATATAGAAAACACAGGCAATAATCCTCCCCCTGGTCCACACACACATATAACACATTATACACAGAGAATACACACATATATACACAAGCACACGCATAGACACACACACACACACACACACATATATATTTATACACGCATATATACATATATATATATATATATATATATATATATACACACACACACACATTTGTAGTTCTTACAAGTATCTGGACTCATTTGTTTAGTTACTTTATTACTTATATTCAACTACATTTAATGAAATATTGTACTTTTTACTCCATTACATTTACTTGTCAGTTTTAGTTACTTTAACTCATAAAAACCCAGCGTTAATTTCAGTTCCCAAATTCATTCTTATCTTTATTTAACCTTCATTAAGTCATTTATCTCCATTTATTTGTATCAGAATCAGAAAACTGAATATAAAGTGTTTTTTTCTGTCACATCTGTCAGTCCTTGTAATCGACTCTGAGTCATATTTATGTTGTATTTTATTTTCACTTCTCACCTGTTTCCTCCTTCGACTCCTCCTTTCCTCCTCTCCTTTCTTTCCTTCTCCTCTCCTCTTCTCCTCCTCTCTTCTTGTCCTCCTCCCCTTTCTCTCCTCCTCTCCTCTCCTTCTCCTCCTTTCCTCCTCTCCTCCTTTCCTCCTCTCCTCTCCTTCTCCTCCTTTCCTCCTCTCCTCCTTTCCTTGTGGCCTTTCACTGCCCTCCTCAGTCCAGTGGTCAATACTGTACATGGGGGTCCGCCCCCCGCTGACCGGGTCAGAGGTCAGCTGGGGTCTGGAACCACACAGACAGCCAATGACGCGCTGTTTACCAACACACAATACAACAGGACAATGTCATTAAAGGCCACACAGCGGTGGACGTGATAGAGCAGAGCAGGACCCTGAAGGCATCATGAAGACCATCACCACCACAGGTTCCACCGCCGTAACCAGAGAAACCACGACCGCCAGGAAAACAACCTGTCCCGACTCCTTAGGCTGAGGTACTTATAGTTGTATAGAATAGAATAGAATAGAATAGAATAGAATAGAATAGAATAGAACAGAATAGAATAGAATACAATAGAACAGGTATTTATTCAGTTTTTGTGTTTTTGTTTGGTTTGATTGTTTGTTCTTCTGTTTTCATTCTTAGTTTTAGTTCGGTTTAGTTCTGGTTTTTAGTTTAGTTTGTTTTTTAGTTTAGATGTTTTAAGTTTAATTCTGGTCTTTAGTCCTAGTCTTTAGTTCTGATCTTTAGTTTAGTTCTGGTTTTTAGTTCTGGTCTTTAGCCGTGGTCTTTAGCTGTGGTCTTTAGTTCTGGTCTTTAGTCCTGGTCTTTAGTCCTGGTCTTCAGTCCTGGTCCTTAGTCCTGGTCTTTAGTCCTGGTCCTTAGTCCTGGTCTTTAGTCCTGGTCTTTAGTCCTGGTCTGTAGTCCTGCTCTTTAGTCCTGGTGTTTAGTCCTGGTCTGTAGTCCTGGTCTTCAGTCCTGGTCTTCAGTCCTGGTCCTTAGTCCTGGTCTTTAGTCCTGGTCTTTAGTCCTGGTCTTTAGTCCTGGTCTTCAGTCCCTGGTCCTTAGTCTTGGTCTTTAGTCCTGGTCCTTAGTCCTGGTCTTCAGTCCTGGTCCTTTGTCCTGGTCCTTAGTCCTGGTCTTTAGTCCTGGTCCTTAGTCCTGGTCTTCAGTCCTGGTCTTCAGTCCTGGTCCTTAGTCCTGGTCCTTAGTCCTGGTCTTTAGTCCTGGTCCTTAGTCCTGGTCTTCAGTCCTGGTCCTTAGTCCTGGTCCTTAGTCCTGGTCTTCAGTCCTGGTCTTCAGTCCTGGTCCTTAGTCCTGGTCCTTAGTCCTGGTCTTTAGTCCTGGTCCTTAGTCCTGGTCTTCAGTCCTGGTCTTTAGTCCTGGTCCTTAGTCCTGGTCTTCAGTCCTGGTGTTTAGAAGGTCCAGTCTTCAGTCTGTTCTCGGTCATCGTTCCTCCGTTCTCCTTCCTGTGTGACCTTTAAAACAGATTTGTGGGACTTGTTTTTTTCCCTCTTGAGGAACATTACCCATAATCCATCACCTTCAGTTCGAGCCTCAGTCTTTGTCATATTCACAATAATCCCAGATGGGACGCCGGGGTTTTACCATGACCGAGAAAAAAACACGATAATTCTGGTTTGGACTGAACTCACCAGTAAAACTGCGAAAAACTAAAGCCGTCGTCTGTTTAACCTTAACGACATCGAATGAGTTTAATGTCGACGTCCAAATTAATTCTACATTTAACCTTTTCTAAATGAATTTATGACCTTTATGATGATATTATCCTCTACATTCGCATTTTTTCAGTGTAATCAGGTATTTTCAGGTTTTTAATTCACTGATCATATAAATGTTCATAAAGCTCAGAGTAAATCTAAGGTTATTTTATTAAAACAGAGGAAAACGAAAGAAAAAGTGACGATTTTCAGCCAAATCTGTCATTAACTGAACATAAACCCAGTGTTTGACCATGAAAAGATGATAAACTGCATTTTACACAAATTATTTTACATGTATTGAAAGGATTAATAGTTATTAACCATTTGGAATGATCTCAAGCGCAAAATATTTTCGTCAGTTTAGTTTCATTTTTTTAAAAGTTACAATTCCAATTTTTCTCATTTCTCAATTTTTGTTTCAATTTGTTTTTTTTTGGGTTTTTTTTTTTACAACTAGCTTTCAATATTTTTAATTTTCCAAATAATAATCATAAACTATCGACATATGTTTCTTCTAATATCAGCTTCATATATCATACTCCCATTAACATGTAATAATAATAATAATGATAATAATAATAATAATAATAATAATAATAATAATAATAATAATAATAATAATAATCAGAGTAATATAATACGATATAGTCAATACAACATAATAAGAAGAAGTAGAATTAAGAAGAAGGACTCTATGTATTATTGTGTTTTGACAGATTAATGCCAAACTTAAGGTAAAGATGCAAATAATAATAATAATAATCATCATCATCATCATCATAATCATAATCATAATAACCATAATAATCATAATAATAATACATGACTGAGATGATAATGTAAAAAATTAAATTCAACTGAGACATGAAAAAATCAAACTAACACACCAGTGATAAAAAATAAATAAATTAAATATAATGAAATATAAACTCAGTCAATAAACTGTCAGGTAAAAAGAGTAAAAACAAAACAAAACAAAAAACTTTAAACACCCCAATAAAAATAGGACTAGTTCTTCAAATACTGATGTAACAGATGATATTATCAGATTTTCCTCTCCACATATTTCTGATCTGTGAGTGTTTCTTTTTATTTGTGTTTTTTTCTGTCGATTGGCCCTCAGAGGTTAAACATGTGAAAATATGGCAGTAAATACCCGAGCAGACAGCTGGTCCCCACAGCGTCAACGGCAACCGACACAGATGGACTTCAGACAAAACCAGCATTTATGTGGAACTGAACCTGTTCACTGAAGTTTAGGAGTTTGAGCTGAACTAGTGATGGACCATTCACCAACGAAGCCTGCAGAAGAATGCATTCATTCAGGTTGAATCCATTCAGCAGCACTTTGGTCATATTTTGTTTATACTGGAAAAAATCTAAATCTAACAAAGTGTATTTTTTTTCATTTCTAGTCCAAATATCTCATCACACTTAAAATCAGACAGAATCACCTACAGAGGAACTTTTCAGTGAGATAGAAGAACTGATTTATAGACAATAGACCTGGAAAATCTGATTTACACTAATCTGACCCAGAGAATTTTCACGTGTTCCATTGGCAGATTTTTTTTGCTTATTTCAAGATTTTTTTTGTCTTAATTCAAGATTTTTTTTGTCTTAATTCAAGATTTTTTTTGGTCTTAATTCAAGATTTTTTTTCCTTAATTTAATTTTTTTTTTTTGCTAAATCCAACATTTGTTTTTTCTTAATGCTTTATTTGCTTAATTCAAGAATTTTTTTGTTTAATTCAAAACTTTTTTGCTTAATTCAAGATTTTTGCTTAATTTAAGATTTTTTTTGGCTTAATTCGAGATTTACTTTTGTATTAATTCAAGTTTTTTTTTTTGCTTAATTTAAGATTTTGTTTTGCTTAATTCAGGATTTTTTTTCTTAATTCAAGACTTTTTTTTTGCTTAAGTCAAGATTTTTTTTGTCTTAATTCAAGATTTATTTTTGTCTTAATTCAAGTGTTTTTTGGCTGAATTCAAGATTTTTTTGCTTAATTCAATTCGAGTGACATCATTGGGGAGCGTTTGGAACGAGAGAGCTCAAGCACAAATGGGGTGTGTTTTTCTTAATTCCTTTTTTTTTTTTTTTTTTTTTTTTACTTCATTCCAGAATTTTTTGCTCACTTCAAGATTTTTTATTTTTTTTGCTTAATTCTCAATTGTTTTTTTGCTTATTTCAAGATTTTTTTTCTTAGTTCAAGATTTTTTTGCGTCCCTCCTCCTTCTCTTCCTCTTCCTCCTCCTCCTCCTCTTCCTCCTCCTTCTCCTTCTCTTCCTCTTCTCCTCCTCCTCCTCCTCCTTCCTTCTCCTTCTCTTCCTCTTCCTCCTCCTCCTCTTCCTCCTCCTTCTTCTCCTCCTCCTCCTCCTCCTCCTCTTCCTCCTCCTTCTCCTTCTCTTCCTCTTCCTCCTCCTCCTCCTCTTCCTCCTCTTCTCCTTCTCCTTCTCTTCCTCTTCTCCTCCTCCTCCTTCTCTTCCTCCTCCTCTTCCTCTTCCTCTTCCTCCTCCTCCTCTTCCTCCCTCCTTCTTCTCCTCCTCCTCCTTCTCTTCCTCCTCCTTCTCTTCCTCTTCTTCCTCTTCTCTTCCTCCTCCTTCGTCCCCCTTGTCTTCCTCTTCCTCCTCCTTTTCTACCTCTTCCTTCTCCTCCTCCTTCTCTTCCTCCTCTCCTCCTCCTCCTCCTCTTCAGGTGTGGTCGTGGTGGACTTTAGCGGATCTGTGTGGATATGTATGGATTGTGGTTCAAATCCTTGTGTATACTGTATATCCTCAGCGTTGGACTGGGAAAACCCCCCGCCTTAATCCTCTAGTCTGTCACGCACACGACTGAATCTTCAGCTTGAGAGGGAAAAGTTAAAGCACAGACCCGGTAAATACCTTTCCTGGCGTATTGTCCTGGAATTCATCAGATTTTTACCGACTGTGTCAGACGGTAAAACCCAAGAACATGCTTAAAACTCCTATTATCCATGTTTGAACCATCAAAGATCGAATCAGACTAAAAACATCCACTGAGAGAGAGAGGGAGAGAGAGAGAGAGAGAGAGAGAGAGAAAGATAGAACGATAGAACAATAGAACAATAGATAGAACGATAGAACGAGATAGATAGATAGATAGATAGATAGATAGATAGATAGATAGATAGATAGATAGATAGATAGATAGATAGATAGATAGATAGATAGATAGATAGATAGATAGATAGATAGATAGATAGATAGATAGATAGATAGATAGATAGATAGATAGATAGATAGACAGGAATCAGATGTAAACATATAAAATGCTGTTTTTTTTCTAATCTGTCTTTGTCTTCTTTGTCCTTGACGTCTTCATATTTGTTCTGCTTCTGTTCTTCGTCCACATCCGTCACTCATTGACTCATTAATGTTCTGTTTCTTTCTTCCTGCTGTCAGATCAGTGTCAGTGTGAGAGACACGTGGGTTTCGGGTTTAATCCCGTCATGATCAAAGTTCAGTCCCTGTCGCCTCGGCCAATCAGAGCGACTCTGATCCAGCTGCGAATCCTCCAGGTGTAACAGGTCAAAGTATCAGGACTAAACCTGACGGGGGTGTCCTTTGGCCTGTTCCATTAGGTTCCCTCCTTATGGGGGTGTCCTTTGGCCTGTTCCATTGGGTTTAGTCCTTATACTCCTTTGGCTTGTTCTGGTGGTCTGGTCGGACTCTTTGTTCCTGGTCTTACTTACAGGACAGATTGTAATCACCTCAGAGACTCTTGGACCTTTTCTGTTGGACAGTATTTTAACAGGGCTTTGTGTGTGTGTTGACCAAAGCCGAGGCCCGGTGGGTTTTAAAGGAGCTCATCGCTGAGCCCTGCAAATCGCTCCTCATCAAACAGTCAGCCCCCGGTCGCAAATCTTCAGCGTGTGTTCTCATCAAACACAGCCAAGGCCATTATTTGTGATAGAGACAGTATACAGCCGCTTTATGACAGAGGACCTATTAAAAAGGCCGAGCGCCGGTTCACTACGACCATCTATCAACGTGTTCGGCAACCTCCGCGATGGGGCGGCGCCACTCAAAGCATTAACTGCAGCTTAATCCCATTCGCGTTAAAATTCTGGCGCAGTTCGGGATGAATTAAAGAAATGAAGCGACATCTGCACGGAGCCACGTGGAGTCTGGATGTGTGTTTTATAACCACCGTCGGTGCAACATAAATCTAACGCACCTTTAAACCACGACAGCATAACTCAGTGGAGGAGGACGGGTGGAGCTACTTAAGAAAACGCACGAATATTTCAGTTTCGGATTCATTTTACTGAGGTTCATGTTTAACATGATTTTCGTGGAAAAATGCAAATTGTAGAGGATATAATATAATAAATGATGATAAATCACTTAGTAAAGGTTAAATGTAGAGAAGATTCATTTGGAAGTTGCCACAAAAATAATTCTAGGTCTTGGCAAATGTTAACAGAGTGAAAACTATGTGAGATGTGGTCCAATAGAAGTATGAACAGAAGTACCTCTTGAAGTACTTGAATGAAATCTGACATCAAAGCTCCACCCGTGGGCGGAGTCTCTTCCCATAACAGGAAGTTCATTTCATCACTCCAGTCATTCCATTAATGACTGAATAAAGAGTCTTTACATAGTCATCCATGTTCTATATTTGACCGCAACAATTTATGTTTGTGTTTTGACTTTCCTACCAAACAAAACCAATCTGACGATGCAAACATCCTCCGTCTGTGTCGCTGAAGTGGATATTTACTGAAATATTGTAAAAGTCAGAGCTATTACTATGATTTTACATTTGCTCTGCACTGTTTTCGGTGGAAATGCCATGAAGGCGAGTCAGTTTTACTCACAATATAAGACTCAAAACCATAAATTCACCTCATGCGGGTTTAGATCTGTCCAGTCTCCAGCTGACCTTTGACCCTTGGTTCAAATGCGGACCGTCCATCACCTTTAGCTGTTCATAAAACAGAAGCAGCATCAAGAAAAAAAAACACAAAAGGAAGCAGTGGTTTCTGATTATGTAAACATGCCTGGCCTCTCCTCAGACTCATGGGTATTGTAGTATTTTATATTTCACGCCTCGGTCGTGTCAAAATGATGGAGAAAACCTGATTTCTCAGAAGCTAGAGTTAAATAATTAAAAACTGGTGGTCGCGGCGTTAGTTATTAACCAACACAGATGGAGAGAAGACGAGGAAAATACAGAGAGTAGAGTAAAACAGTGGAGGATCGTCAATAGAGGGCGCCACCTGTGTCACATGATGCAAAAATCTGCGCCCTGTCTTTAGCATTTATCGTAACAGAGGCCGTTCCTATTTGGTATTAGTACGTCACATACTATTAACACAAATACTATGAACTACTTTTACTGTGTACTTTTGGAGTGATCATACTCCAGATTCCCTTCCAAGCTCCAAAAGTGTTTGTTTTCGTCTGAAATAGGCTTTAAGACTAAATTTAGTGATGAATAAAATTATGATTTCCAAAAAGTACCTCATGAATTTGGTATATTTGGTATTAGTACTTCATATACTATTAGCACAAATACTATGAACTACTTTTACTTGGTACCTTTGGAGAAATCATATTCAAAAATCCCTTCCAAGCTCCAAAAGTGTTTGTTTTTTCGTCTGAAATAGGCTTTAAGACTAAATTCAATGATGAATAAAATTATTTTTCCAATAAGTACCTCGTGAATTTGGTATTTTTGGTATTAGTACTTCATATGCTATTAGCACAAATACTATGAAATACTTATACTGTGTACTTTTAGAGTAATCATACTCCAGAATCCATTTTACACTGCACTTCTGTTTGTTGTATTCAGTGGTTGTAACAGATAAAATGTAAAAAAAGATAAAAACTTTTAAAAGTTCATTAGCTCTGTAATTTTTTGCGGCTCCAGACTATTTTTTTTTGGCAGAAGAGGGGGCAAAATGGCTCTGACTGATAATAAAAGTTGTAGACCCCTGGTCTAGTGAAACGGCATCAGTCGAGGCCCAAGTACTGTTATGTTTAAAAGTTCAAACAAACCGAGATCGGGTGGAATTCCCAGTTGTTGTTCTTGTCTGCTAGTTTAACCCTTCGGGGTCTGAGCCTATTTTGTCTGTTTTTCAGTACTTTTGATTTTGCCTTTATATACTATATACAGAAATGTTTATTATACCCATGTTTGGTATCTTTTTTTTTTCAGCACAACTTCATCTGTCTCATCTGTCTGTTATTTTTTAACTTTAAACAACTATATCAACATAAAAGGACAAAAAACATACAAAAAATATAAAAAGATATACAGTTCAAATTGTAATAAATTAAAGCTTTACTCAAATATTTGACATAGAAGCAGATCTTTAAGTAGGCGTTTTCTGTGGTTTTCTTACCCCCCCCACCCCTGGTCCTCCTGGTTTCATCATCCGGTTCAGGTGGGGGTCATCCTCACTCTTACCTGTAATGCTAATGCAGTCTGTGGATTAGAACCCACAGAAACTGCCATTTTTTTTCCGTTTTGAAAAAGGACAAAAAATTACGAAGATATGGTCAGAAATATAACGCCCCCCACCCCCCTCATTTTCATACTTTTTAAATAGGGCAGTCTCCAAGTCTTTGCAACTGTTATCCTTTATTCTGTCACTTTTACTAAATCACCTGCAAACCGTGGTTCAACCCCACACACAAAATTCTAGATTGTGCACACAAATTAGTACTCGCAAATTGGGATCATATGCTGCGTTTCCACTATGTGGTACTGGCTCGACTCGACTCGACATTTTTGCGTTTTTGTTATGAAAAAGGACGTGGAATCTGGTACCTGGTACTAGTTTTTTGGTATCACCTCCACTGAAGTTCCAGGACTAGGGACCAGATACTAAAAGGTGACGTGTAAACACTGCAGACCACTGATTGGTCAGTTGTCTCTGTGACCCGCCCTTTTACTAAAAACAGATGCAGAAGTTTACAGTAAATATAGCGGTAGGTTAATCCACATGATGACAGCCCACAAAACTACATCATTCAGTCAGGAGGTTCAGTCTTTGGTGGTCGACGTAAAAATTCAGCACGAGTTTAACGAGACAACACACAACGAGCGAGTTTATCAGCAACTCTGAGCAGATGACACGGAAGTAACGTGTCACATCGCTATGATGACCAGGTACTGGAAAGTCTGTAGTATCCTGTAATGGAAACGGTTTGCAGGAACAGGACCTGGTACCAGAGTCAAGCCGAGTTGAGTCGAGCCGGTACCATGGAGTAGAAGCACAGCATTAGTAGATCTGACCCACTGTGTATTTGTTTTTTGTTTTCGTTTTTCCCTCCGCCAAGGAGGTTATGTTTTTGCCAGCGTTGGTTTGTTTGTTTGTTTGTTTGTCTGTCTGTCTGTCTGTCCGTGTGCAAGATAACTCAAAAAGCTATGGATGGATTTGGATGAAAATTTCAGGAAATGTTGATAATGACACAAGGAACAAATGATTCAATTTTGGTGGTGATTGGGGGTGGGGTGGGGGGCACAGGGGCCCACTGATCTGCCTTGGTGGAGCTCTGCGCTCTCCGAGTGCTTCTAGTTTATAATAGTGGTGCATGTGCTTGGGCGTTGCCAACAGAACTCACTCTCACCGTCCGAGCAGCAGCGTTTTACACTCACATCAACCTTCCAGCTGATATTTCTCAGTTTGAGAATTTCCTGCTAAAGGTCAAGGTGTGTGTGTCGGACTCAGAGTTGTGCGTGGAGTGGACGCGGCGGGCATACGGCGTCCTACGAGTGGGCGTATATGTCAGCACACGCAGGCTTTTTTTTTTTTTTTTGGGAAAGTCCCTGATGTAGGAGGAGGAGGTTTTGTTAACTGGAGTCTGTGACCTTCTTGGTATGAGCTGGAATTCGTAGCATCAGGGTGTCAGTTTTTTCTTTTTTTTTTTTCCTGGCTTTGATAGTCAGCTCGCAGCCAACCTTGTGTGTCTTTGTGTGTGTGTGTGTGTGTGTGTGTGTGTGTGTGCATCTCCTCCGTCGGCCCCACATCAGACAGTCGGGGGTAGATGGATGGAGCGGTGCATGTGCAGAGGCGTTGTCGTTGTTATGCATGCTGGATGAGCCTGTCACTGCCTCCCTCCTCTTCACTCTTCCTCTTCCTCGCCTCCCTATCACTCATTCCTCCTTTTATGGGCGGGAGGAGAGTGAGGCGTGGCAGGTCGGCGCTGTGACAAGCTCCTCGTCGGTGTCAGACCGCCGCCGCTGCCGAACAGGGAAGAGGAGGCGGGCTGAGATTGACGCCTGCTGGCCCGTGTCGCCCAAGTCGGTCGCGTCATTGATTGAAACTGCCGTGACAACCTCTTCCTTCTGTCACAGATTCTGCCTCTTTATAAATATGTAAATCGCATTAGTGTCATTCCGAGTCCAAGTTTTTTTTTTTTTTTTAATGGCCTTGTCCTTGAAAAAACACGAGTTGAAATAAAATGGAGTGATCAGCACTTGGCACATGAGAAAACGCCGTCGTCTGATGTCAGTTCTGGACGTAAATCAGCCTGGAAATCTGCGACATACCATAACCTTGTTACCTCTGTCCGTCTGTTAGTACGATTAAATAAAATACTGAGATTTTTAACCATTAACAGTGTTTGTTTTATGGAATTATCCAGATTTATTCTTCGAACTAAAACTCATAGATGCTTATTTTAACAGTCGCTCAAATTAACAGTGTCTTCTAATGTTCATGTGCTGTGTAGCTGATAGTTTACATTATAGCTCTGTTAGCTTAGCTGATTATTTTGTGGTCCTTTGTTCATTTTCTTGGTAGCTGTGTTCATTTTTGTTCATTTTGTTGATCATTTTGTGAATATTTATTCAATTTTGTGCATTTTTTGTTCATTTTATTTATTTTTTTTGTGTGTTTTTGTTTGTGTTAATGGCTTTTTGTGTGTCTTTCATTCATTTTCTGAATTGTTTGTTCATTTGGACAGTCTGTCAACATACCGCTGTGGCTTCACGTGCTGCCTCAGCTGATAATTTATATCATACAGGGGTTAGACAAAATAATGGAAACACCTTCACCTCAAGATGATAATGCCCCAATCCATACAGCTAGAATTGTTAAAGAATGGCATGAGGAACATTCTAATGAAGTTGAGCATCTCGTATGGCCGGCACAGTCCCCAGACCTCAACATTATTGAGCATTTATGGTCAGTTTTAGAGATTCAAGTAAGACGTCGATTTCCACCGCCATCGTCTCTAAAAGAGTTGGAGGGTATTCTAACTGAAGAATGGCTTAAAATTCCTTTGGAAACAATTCACAAGTTGTATGAATCAATACCTCGGAGAATTGAGGCTGTAATTGCCGCAAAAGGTGGACCTACACCATATTAAATTATATTTTGTTGATTTTTTAAGGTGTTTCCATTATTTTGTCCAACCCCTGTAGCTCTGTTAGCTTAGCTCTGTTAGCTTAGCTCTGTTTTTAGACTGAAAACAGCCACAGTAAAACCACTGATCACCTCTGTTTTCTGTTCAGTTTGTGTCGTCAATAGCTGAACTAAAGATCTGTTTAGTCTGAACTGTGGATCAACAAACAACAACTTATCAAAGATAAAAACGTCCCATCCACTTTATCAATTTCATACCTCCATACGCCTCAGAATCAAACTCACCCATGTAGAAGAAACACTGACATTTCAGCATCAAACTCAGTTCTTTACATTTAAGGAATTCAAGAATTCTTTCTTTCCAGGTCTGTGGACTTTTGGAACATAGAGATAACAGATCCTGGGACTGGAGACGATAGTCATTGAGGTCAATGTAGACCATAAGTGAATGATGCTGACCTAGAATACATGTAGAATTAGAACTGATGCACACCCCATACCCCCCCCCCCCCCCCCCCCCCCCCCCCCCCCCCCCACCCCCCCCCTGTTGACAAACACTGATTTAGATGCTCATAAAAACTCAGAGTAAATGCAAATGTTATTATATCAAAACTGAGAAAACTGAAGAAAAAAGTAACTTTTTCAGCAAAGATATCATTAACTGAACATAAACCCAGTGTGTCCATCCACAGTCAGTGATCCAACTCCATGGGTTTTACTGGTGAATCAATGTTGTAGAAGATGACAGTGTTTCCACAGTAACTACGGAGCCTCTGAACGTCCAAATGGGTCATATCTGATGACCATGAAAAGATGAAGAACTGTATTTTACACCAATTATTTCAACATTGTTCTTTAATTGACAAAATAATCAACAAAAAGGAACAAAAGTGGACAAAGTAATCAACAAAATGAACAAAAGTGGAAAAAATAATTAACAAAATGAACCACAATGGACAAAATAATTTAAAAAAATGAACCAAAGTGGACAAAATAATCAATAAAATGAGCAAAATAATCAACAAAATGAGTAAAAGAAACAACAAAATAATCAACAAATCAAACAGATGTACAAAAATTATCAAATCATTGAAAATATTGATGTTTATAAACTACATGGACAAAAGTCTGTAGACCAGTTGAATCCAGGTGTTTCTTTTCTAACAGGGGTCTGGGATACAAAGTCAATGTTGTAGAAGATGACAGTGTTTCCACGGTAACTACGGAGCCTCTGAACATCCAAATATGGTCATATCTGATGACCATGAAAAGATGAAGAACTGTATTTTACACCAATTATTTCCACGTATTGATAGAATTAAGGGATCAACAGGTATTAAACAGTTCAGATCAGTAGATGTTTCTGGTTAAAGGTGGATTTTTGGGGTCTTTACGGGTTAATTTCCTGTCAACTGAGCCCACATTCCCGAGCAGCTTCACTCTTCCACCAAACTGGCCTCGAGTCCGTCGATACTTTTATGAGATTTAACTCAGTCAGACGCGGCGAAGAAGGAGAAACAAGACAAATGGCGTCGGAGGAAGACGAGGCTGCGAACGCCATCCATGTGTGCGTGGCCGTGACCATCCATCCATCGTCCGTCCGTCCGTCTGTCTTCGGTCTCATCTGTCTGCTCTGATCCCACCTCTATGACACCCCATCGCTCTTCATCCCTCCATCCATCCATTACCCCTGTCAACCTCATCTTTCCATTTCTCTGCCCCAAGGCCTGAGCTGCCTTTACCTGTCACAGAGCGGACCGTCGCAGTGGATTACTGAGGATATGATGAAGGATACGTCCTCCGCTGTCGGCTCCTCACACACGTATTAATAGGCTTTTATTAAAGCTGGTAAAAGCACAGCCACTTATTAATGATACGTCCTGTTTGAAAGGCTTTCACCCCGGAAAACCTGACCACAAAATTCTAAGTTTTACCCCAAACAGGCGGCAAGGGGTAATGTTTTTGGTTCGGTTTGTTTCTTTGGCACTTTATAGCACTATTCATACACAGAGGAACTCAAAGTATTTTACGAAGGTATAAAATAATCACAGAAAAAAAAAAAGAAAGCAAGACATTGAAATGACATTAAAATCAAAAAAGGGGAGAAATGACAGACAAAAAAATTCATAAAAAATGTGAACTTTGACCTACTTTTCCCAAAATGTAATCACATCTATTCTGGGTCAGTGCTAATCTGTAAACCCAACAAGGTATGAATTCAACCAATAGTTTTGCTGTTAAAGTGTAAACAAACAAACAAATGTGCTTATGAGTAAACTCTTTTCAGTCGTGTCTTTTAAATGCACTTTTTTTTATTTTAATGTCTTGCTTTGCTCTATTTTAATTTTAATGTATGATTTTTTTTTTTTTTTTCAACATTATATTTATTGTCATTTTTGCTTGGTATACACACACACACACACACACACACACACACACACACAAAATGACAATAAACAAAACAAAGAACATATCAACAGAACAACCAAACAAAAACAAAAATTGGCCCATAAAAATTACATTTCCATTTCAAAATACAAATGCCCTTTTAACAACTGTCGAAGCTTCCAGTCCCATAAAGGTGAGAAAAAGTTCCCAAGTCTGTAGAAAGACAACATCCTTATGGTGGAATCGACAAGTGACATAGTCAAGGGAAACAGAACTAACAACTGTCTTATGCCATTGTGTAGGGATGCACCGATACCACTTTTTTCCAGACCGAGTACGAGTACTTACATTTGAGTACTTGCCGATACCCAGTACCGATACGAGTACTTAATAATCCCATTCCAGTTCTTAGTTCCTTTTGTAAATGTGCTTTATTGTTGTTGTCATTAGTTTGACTGGAACAAAGTGCTGCTACTGACATTTAATGTGTTGGAATGAGCGTTTCTCAATTAATCCACTGGGGGGCGCCGCTCTGAATTAACCATACTGGACAAATACCACGAAGAAGAGGAAAGTTTTATGAAGAAGAAGAACAAAGTCAGTAATAACAAACATGGAGACGACAGAGGTAACACTAATGTGATACTAATATTGCAGTGTTTTCATTGATAAGGTTTAAAAGTTTAGCTTCAGCAGGAAGAGAAAAGAGAAATGAGTGAGAAGTTTCGTTTTCACCTCTGTTGGCGGCGGTCCGCACCGCTCCGTACTCCCGCTGGTATTCTCTGGGTACGCATCCGCCAGCACCTGGTAAACAGTTTTTATCTGTAGTTTCCAGTTTGTATCGTTCACTGATCGTTGTATTTTAGCTGTAAATATTATATAAATATATGTACAGTTTTTTATAATAAATATGATCAAAATTTAAGTCTGTTTTTATAATTTTTCTCTATAACACACTGTTTTAAGCATTTATTACATATAATGATAATTAATGGACAGATGTTGAAGTTTGTCTTTCCTTTTTTTTTTTTTTAGCTTTTATCTGTTTTAGTGGTTAATTTTTGTAAAAATTTGTATATATTGATAGTATTGTTACTGAGTGTTCTACTAGTGTGTTTTGCTTTGTTTTTTGTGTAGTTTAACCTGTTTTTTTCCCCTTTTTTTGCTAATAAATATAATCAAAATTCAAGTCTGTTTCTTTTATTTTTCTCTATAACTCACTGTTTGAAGCATTTATTATATATAATATTGATAATTAATGACGAGATATTGAAATTTAAGTTCTTCCTGGAATAAAAAGGTGCAAAGAACCCACACTTTTATTCCAAAAACAACATAAAGGATCTTGGACGTCCTGTTGTAAAAGGGTTACGTCATGTTCTGACAGAAACCTGCCACAGTGACATGTTGGATAAAACCAGTGGAATGTGTTCTACTCGTGTGTTTTTGTCGACTTTCACTGTTTTTTCACTTTTTTTTCACTTTCCCCCCCCGTATTTTCCAGTTTGTATAGTTCATTGATCATTGTATTTTAGCTTAAATATTAAATAAATGTATGTAGTGTTTTTTCATTATAAATATGATCAAAATTCAAGTCTGTTTTTATTATTTTTCGCTATAACACACTGTTTTAAGCAGTTATTACATATAATAATAATAATAATAAAAAATGACCATTATCATTGAGAAGTTAAGTTTTTCCTGGAAAAAAAGGTGCAAAAAACCACACTTTTATTCCAAAAACAACATAAAGGATCTTGGACGTCCTGTTTTAAAAGGGCTATGTCGTTTTTTTGTTTTGTTTTTTTTTTCCCCAACTTCATTGAAAATATTTAGGTATACAAGACATAAATTTTGAACAAACATCAAGATATCAAAAAGATAAGCATTTGAACAGATATATTTAAGAAAAAATGCATAGATTTAAAGACACAAAGCAGAATTAACAAATAATAGTATATAAAAAAACAAAAAACAGTAACAAAAATAAATAAATAAATACATCAGAAAGTTCAGTCTATTTTGAAGAATTCTTTATAAATTGCCAGGATGCTAGTGCTTTTTTTTTTTGTTTTGTTTTGTTTTGTTAAAGATAAATTCTAAGGATTTAATATATTTTTCGAATTCCATCAGGAAGATTTTAAATAAAAGGCTTACGTCGTGTTATGACAGAAACCTTCCACAGTGACGTGTTAGATCAAACCAGTGGAATGTGGAAACCAGAGCTGAAGCGTCCTCACATCCAAGAGCTCAGTGTCTCCCATGGACACATTATGCATATATATATTTATATATATATATATATGAGCTGCTAATTGCTTTGTGTGCACCAGTCCGTCCTGTGCA
The DNA here is from genome assembly GCF_902148855.1 of Sphaeramia orbicularis. Lineage (NCBI taxonomy): Eukaryota > Metazoa > Chordata > Actinopteri > Kurtiformes > Apogonidae > Sphaeramia > Sphaeramia orbicularis. Next base: position 4,862,337 of record NC_043964.1, read on the forward strand.
TGTGCTGGTGCAATATTGCGCTGCTGTGGGTGTTTTTTGCCTGCCTCATAACCGCAGACCAATGTGGCAGAGACAAGCTCATATATTAAGATAACCCCGAAACGGAATGGAATTGTATTTCCCCGGCGGTTCAAACGACTTCTGTGGTTGTAAACTGATAGTGGATGAGATTTGGCTTTAATGAAGCAAGACTTATTGTACGCAGTGCAACAGAGGAAGAGGAGTGTGTGTGTGTGTGTGTGTGTGTGTGTGTGTTTGATTATTCCAAGTGTGTGTCTGATTGTGCGTGTGCCCATTTTTTTCCCTTAACAAGCGTCTGTGTTTGCTTACACCCGCACCGTGGATGTTATTGTATCACTGCCCCCCCCCCCCCCCCCCCCCCCCAGTCCGAGGCTGGAGTGTGTGTCTGAAGGCTGTGATTTATTTTGCCTGAAATAATCAAGTGAAAGGTTTTTATTTTGTACTCGTCCTCCAGTGTAATCTTTCTCAAGGTTGTGTGTGTGTGTGTGTGTGTCATGTGTTCATTCAGATGTTCCCCACCGGCCCCGGCTGTAATGAGACCTGTGGAGTCGAACTCATCAATGCAACACTCATCACAAACACACTGAAAAAAAAAAATACAGAAGGATGGAGGTGAAACCCAGAGTCTGAGGGAGGAAACTGAAGCATTTAGGGTTTTATGAAACTGGAGGAGGAGGAGGAGGAGGAGGAGGAAGAAGAAGAGGAGGTGTTTCCATGTGTCCAGGCTCCTCCTCCTCTCTGCTCCTCCTCCTGTCTGTCCTCCTCTCTGTTCCTCCTTTTCTCTGTCCTCCTCTCTCCTCCTCCTCCTGTCTGTCCTCTCTCCTCCTCCTCCTGTCTACCCTCCTCTCTCCTCCTCTCTCCTCCTCCTGTCTGTCCTCCTCTCTCCTCCTCTCTCCTCCTCCTGTCTGTCCTCCTCTCTCCTCCTCCTCCTGTTTGTCCTCCTCTCTCCTCCTGTCTATCCTCCTCTCTCCTCCTCCTGTCTGTCCTCCTCTCTCCTCCTCCTCCTGTTTGTCCTCCTCTCTCCTCCTGTCTATCCTCCTCTCTCCTCCTCCTGTTTGTCCTCCTCTCTCCCTCCAGTCTTTCCTCCTCCTGTCTACCCTCCTCTCTCCTCCTCTCTCCTCCTCCTCCTGTCTACCCTCCTCTCTCCTCCTCTCTCCTCCTCCTCCTCCAGTCTGTCCTCCTCTCTCCTCCTTCTCCTCCTCCAGTCTGTCCTCCTCTCTGCTCCTCTTCCTCCTCATTTATTTTCTGCTCCTTTTTCTTTTTCTTTTTTAAAATTATACTTCATATATTCATATATATTTGAATGGAGTAACTGTAGTACCCCCAAATAATAATAATTTCCCCCTGAATTAATAAAATATTCTGTTTCTGATATATGTTCACAAATAGAAATTTTAAGAAAAGACTGTAAAGAATTGATATATATATAAAAAAGGAGAGTAATAAAAAAAAAAATCTGCAGTTTATCACCTTTTAACAGTAGGTCAAGAAGTTGAACATTTACAGTTTTTACTGAATTCAGTCATCGGAACATGGATGGAGAATAAATAAATCTGGATTTTTACACCAAATGTGATCATTAATGAGTGATTTAAAATTTATTCACCAGAAACACAATTAATGGAACATCAGATTTTGTAAATAGAAGCAGAAATGTAACTCGGTTCCACAACTTGTCTAAACTTTTTTTTTTTTTTTTTTGAAGTATTGTCTCCGACTTTATCCGTCAGAAATAAAATACAATATTCTGTCAATACAGTCCGTTATTTATTTATTTATTTATTTATGACTTTCTGTTTTAATTTGACGTTATTTCTGTTGTTAATAAAAAATTTCCAATAAAAAAAAAAAAAAAAATTGACGTTATTTCAGTTGTTTTATGTCATGTGACAGTTAATAAAGCTTTCGGAGTCTTGAATCTGTTTGTGTGTCACGTGCATCACGTACTGATTTCACGTAAAACCGTGCGGTGAAAGCACGTGACAACAGATGAGTTTAATCCACCTCGAGACCGGAAATGGATGAAGAGAGTGACGTTTCTGGAAGGTTCGGTGTAGAAAATTCTGAACCTGAAGCGCGCGCCTGGTTCTGATGTGGATTAACCTGGATTTGGACTGACACTTTCTGGTCTGGTTCTGGAGAATTCGACGCCGGGGAACTGGTCTAAAGGTAAGAGATGATTAGATCCGCAAAGACGGGTTTTCGGGCCTGGTTTGGAGACAGAAGTCCAGGTTCCAGTCTGGTTCTGGTCTGGTTATAGTCTTGGTTTTGGTCTTGGTTCCGGTCAGGTTCCGGTCTTGGTTCCAGTCTGGTTCCGGTCTGTTTCAGGTCTTGGTTCCGGTCTGGTTCTGGTCTTGGTTCCGGTCTGGTTTTGGTTTTGGTTCCGGTTGCTTCTGGTCTTGGTTCCGGTCTTGATTCCAGTTGCTTCTGGTCTTGGTTCTGGTCTGGTTTTGGTCTGTTTCAGGTCTTGGTTCCGGTCTGGTTCTGGTCTGTTCCACCCTGGTTCCAGTCTGATTTCAGTCTGTTACAGGTCTTGGTTCCGGTCTGGTTCTGGTCTTGGTTTTAGTCTTGTTTTTGTCTTGGTTCCGGTCTGTTCCTGTCTTGGTTCTGGTTGCTTCTGGTCTAGGTTCCAGTCTGGTTCTGGTCTTGGTTTTGGTCTTGTTCTGGTCTTGGTTCCATTCTGGTTCCGATCTGTTTCAGGTCTTGGTTCCGGTTGCTTCTGGTCTTGGTTCCGGTCTGGTTCCGGTCTTGGTTCCGGTCTTGATTCCAGTTGCTTCTGGTCTTGGTTTTGGTCTTGGTTCTGGTCTGGTTCAGGTCTATTTCAGGTCTGGTTCCGGTCTGGTTCTGGTCTTGGTTCTGGTCTGGTTCAGGTCTATTTCAGGTCTAGTTCCGGTCTGGTTCTGGTCTTGGTTGAAGGCTCAGACCTGTTGAGAACCGGTTCCTGGTTTTGTTGTTTGAATGTCCGACCCAAACAGAACCAACATCTAAGTCCACGTGGAATCATGAGCTGAGTTATGGATGAAAGTTTCACAGATTTATACAAAAAAAAAAAAACCCAAACCTGTCCACTGAAGGAGATTCCATTAAAAAATAAAAACATTTGTAAAAACTGTTGCATCATGATGTTTCCAATATTGGCAATTATTTAATTAAAAAAGCCTAAACTTTTTCTTTCCTGGGTCTGAGGAGATTAAATATCTTGTTAATAAAACCATGTTTTATAAAAAAAAAACAAAAAAAAAAATCAAAATGCATTTAAACTTTAGCCTAATTTTAAGAAATAAAAATCTAAAAAAAAAAAAACAGACTGCTTTTCAAACCTGTTCATACAATCAGTCGCACCACAGCTCTGCTCCATTTTTTATTAAATATTGTGCTTCAGTTTAGACAGTATTGAAGCCAACGCTGTCACTCATCTCCCTCTTTCTGACACTCAGTGGGCGGAACCGCAGTGACTTCCACTAGCGCTGATGTCACCTGCAGACCCTCTATAGGGTTAGATTTATACGAAAACCAAAACTAACCTGTACGCTGACCCGTGTGGATCCACTGGTTCTAGATGTGGTCATTTTTATGCTGTTGTGTATTCGTGCATGTTGTACCACATTTGTCTGCAGTCACCGCCAAAGCGTTGTGGCCATAGCAATGTGATTATAAGGCTATTGTATTCCAAAATTATTAATATATGACAAAATATTGGTCCAATCAACTTGTCGTTTTCTCTAGTTTGTTCATTGACCATAAATACATAAATATGGCAAACTGCAGTCGTCAGCTCTGTACGGAGTTATTTTGATGCCCAAGACACACACACAAATACACACAAACAGAGTCCACGTGGCTTTTATTCTATAGACTCATGACATACGCTGGTCTCAGACTGTTAGCTTATTGTTTGGATTGTGTTGTTGCTGAAAAAATAGGTTTTGTCGAAGTTTTTCCTGCTGTTGTTGTTAGCTTACCGGCCGACAGGTTGTAAGCTATTGTCGTCATGCGTCATCGTCCGTCGTCGTCCGTCGTCGTCCGTCGTCGTCTGTTACAAAAATTTCAATCGTCTTCTTCTCCGAAACTACAATTCCGATTGACTTCAAACTTGGTATACAGCTTCTTTATGATGATGTCAACAAAAGTTAGTGAAATTATTTGGATCCGGATCTGATTCTGGTGCCACTCTGAAAAATGTCCCCATTATAAGAGATAGGAAGTGGATGGATGCAATAACTCAGTAAATATAAATGATATCCAGTGTGAGTTTCTACAGTCCAGCCCTGATGGGGAGATGACCCAAACATAATGTCCACATGCTGATCAGGATCTTCTTCTGGATCCCAGAACTTACGGAAAATTTTACATGGGCTCTTATGGGGAAAAAAATTCAATCGTCTTTTTCTCTGAAACTCCAGTTCTGATTGACTTCAAACTTGGTATACAGCTTCTGTATGATGATGTCAACACAAGGTATTGAAATTATTTTGATTCGGATCTGATTCTGGATTTGGTGCTACTTTGAAAAATTTTCCCATTATAACAGATAGGAAGAGGATTGATACAATAAATCAGTATCAATGATATCAAGTTGGAATTTGAATTTTTTACAGATCTGATTGGAATATGACCAAAACATGGGCTATTTCTCTAACAGAATAAATACACATTACTGTGTGATAATAAATGGCATCTGGATACATTTCCCGAAGCTTTTAATTTGGCCGGTAAGCTACATGGCCATTGGTCCTATTTTTCTGGTTATGTGGATGTACAGCATGTGAATATATTGCTGTAAGCGTTGCATAGTGTTACCGTGGCAACGCAGACAGAAGTGATGCCGCTGGCCTTTGGAGGCCATGCAACATTTTGTGTATTTGTTTAGTCTGCGTGCAGAGTTTCATTCTACTAATACACAGTTTGTTTATTAGGCCTTGTTTGTCTGGTTTATTGTGTTTTATTGGAGAGTAAATGAATAAGTTAATGTAAGTGGAAAACAGAGTTAAGGAATAACTGGGTCCATCTGCACTTCTGCAACAGTCCACAAACACAAACAGGCTCTGAATTAGATGGAAAAGTAGATGGAATGTCAAAATATATGAAGCTCTGAGGAGAAATTATAGACCACAGGTGTCAAACATACAGCCCGTGGACCAAAACTGGGACACCAAAGAGTCCAGTCCGGTCTGAGATAGAAAAGTGACCCTCATGGAAAAGGGACCCCCATGGAAAAGTGACACAAGGGTCAGTTTTCTATTATAGAGAGAAGAGGATTAGGGCCACTGGGGGAAAAAAAAAAAGGTCCAATATTGTTTTTTTTATTATTATTCTGAGAATAAAGACCGAATTCTGACTGTTTCAAATATTTATTTTATTATTATTCTAAGATTAAAGTCAGAATTCTGAGGAAAAAAGGTCTAAATTCTGACTTTAATCTCAGAATTCGGACTTTTTTCTCATAATATTACAACTTCATTCTCGTGAAATTATGACTCTTTTTGTAATTGACTCTTTCCTTATAAAATTATGGGTTTTATCTTGATATTTTATGACTGTATTCATCTAGTGACAAGTGTTTTTATTTTATTATGTGGCCTTAATATGCCGTCGTACTATTATTATTATTATTATTATTATTATTATTATTATTCACTATTTTGTTTAAGGTTGTATGTTTTTTAATGTTTGACTAAATTGTGTTGGGTATTTGCAGATTAACTGTATTACTAATACAGTGACAATAAAAGGGTTTTTATCTTATTTTAAGTGATAAAATCGTATATAAAACCCCAAACCACTCCATCATCCTCGTCCTTATGGAGGAATTTGTCCAGCTTCGAAAATCGAAACATTGAAAAAAGTGTAATGATGAAACAGAAAATAACCTGAATTTACTATTTAAGAACTATTTTTACAATATTTGACTAAATTAAAAAGCATCTCAGATGAAAAATCATATTGTTCAAGTTCTGCATTCGTCTTTTTTGTGTTTGAGGATGATTTATTAAAGTGAACAGGCAGAAAAAAATCTATTCATGTAACAGCATGTGTCATGTTTATACAGTTTTTAGTGAAAATGAACTAAACTTTGAAGAAGCAGCTGTTTTTATTGAGTCAGATTAAATAATTAGGGATAATAGGAGTCATTATTTTTACAGATACATTATTAAATTACTTCTGTCTTTGATTAAAATCACTTTAAAATAATAGTAACAGTTTTTTTTTTTACAGGATGAAGGATTGGTTTCATTTTATTTTCGCTGTATTTCTTTTAGTCACATACTCAAAGTGAACGCTTCGACAAAGGCTTCAGATACTTTTATAAAAGTCAAATAAACACAGGTGTCGAACGTACAAAGACACTTTCAGTTTTTCACTTTGCTTCCGCAGTCTTAAACGTTTCTTTTATAACAATGCACAGTTTCTCCTATTACACGCTTCATTCAAGACCAAAATCTGTGTCAGTCACTGAAGAAACACATGGATTCTGTTCAAAAGTCGCTGTTTTAAAATAATAAATACCATAAATGCACACGTTAAAGTACCAGGATGTTCCTGTAGATCAGTGATTTCAACCTTTTCAGAATTAATGCACCTTTATGTCATCATGAGCCTCCTGCCGAAAAAAAAAATTGCGACCAAGGGTGGGGGGGTTGGGGGTGTTATTAGGGCTGTAAGAAAATATTGGTTCTGCAGTATATTGTGATATTACATTTCACAATATTGTATCGAATTTAAAAAGTACTGTATCGATATTTTTAGGTATTTATTCCAAGGTTCTAATAGTTTTAGATTTTTTATTCTAATTTAGTTTTGATTTTTTTTTTCTCTAATTCAGTTAGTTTTAATTAGTTTTTAGAGCAGCTTTGCTAGTTTTTATTAGTTTTGTTATTTTCTAAATGCTTAGTTTTAGTTTAGTTTTAGTTTTGTCGTATCTTTTCTCTTCTTCTCTGTCGTCGTATTCAAATAAATCTCAGACAGGACTCTGCTGTTTTCTCCCAACTTTAGTCTCCATGTTTCCAGGGAGAGTGGGGACCAGAAGACGACTGGAAACCACAAGTGAACACAAGTGACGGACTGTGAAGTGTCATACGGTGCTGCTAGCTAAAATTGCTCGAGCCAAATAAATCTATTTCATATCAATCCGACATTGACAAAGACAAAAACGAAGGGAATTTTATTCATAATTTTTATCCGTTTTAGTTAGTTTTGTAAACACACAATACAGTTTCAGTCAGTTATTGTTTTTTTCTTTTATAGTTTTTATTTATTTCACTTAACAAAAATGCCTTTACAATTCTAGTTTTTGTCATTTCATTCATAACCTTGATTTATTCAAATGCAGATATTGTGGAGGTTCATTTTAGTTTTTTGTTTTTCTTTTTGTTTTATATTTTATTTAATATTTAACACTCTTTGTTGGGATTGAGCTAAAATAATGTTCTGATGTTAGTTCTGAACTAATAGAATATGAACATTTGAACAGGATCTTAAACTAATGTCTGTAAAACAGAATTTCAGTTTGAACACAGGAACATTTTGTGATATAGCGTTAGATCCTGTTCTGATCAAATAAAATAAGTTTAGTATTTGTGCGGATTTCTGGTGTAATTCAGTTTTTCAAGGAAATAATCATTTAAAAAAAGAAACAAACAAAAAATTGCTTTTTTTGACAGTATCATGATATATCGAGATGTATCGTATCGTGATCCTAGTATTGTGGTTTGTATCGTATCACCAGATTCTTGCCAATACACAGCCCTATGTGTTATACTGCTGCGTAACAACTTGTCGGGGGGGGGGGGGCTGCAATGGAAAGACCTTTTGCGCGTCTAGAGTCGACTAGAGAACTGTAAATGAAAAGAATGGAGTTTGATGCTGAAATGTTAGCGTTTCCTCTACACAGGTGAGTGTGATTCTGAAGCTTATGAAGGTATAAAGTTATTATGGGATGTTCTTATCTTTGCCAAGTTGCCATTTGTTGATCCACGGATTACAAACAGATCTTTAGTTCAGTTATTGATGACACAAACGTACATAGAACGGAGGTGATTAGTGGTTTTACTGTGGCTGTCTTCACGCTAAAAACAGAGCTAAGCTAACAGAGCTATAATGTAAACTATCAGCTGACACAGCACGTGATCATAAGACAGTGTTATTTGTAGTGACTGTTAAAATAAGCATCTATGAGTTTGTTTTTGAATAAAACTCGATGATTCCATAATACAGATGTGTGGAAACAGTAGTCGCTTTTTCATTGACCTTCAAATTGTGCGAATATAACTTGCGCATAAAAATTTGCCTGATGGAAAAACAACAATTTTGCCAAAACTCTAAATAGATAATGCTGGAGGGATACAATTCGGATGGAATTGATTAACCGGTTTTTGATTCCCACCCCTACATTATGCACTTCTGTTTTTTGACATTTAGTAAATATTGGTAAAGTTTTGTGCAGATGTCCAAAGGAAAAGTGGCTACTGAGTCTTTTTTCCTGGTTAAATAAAGCTTAAATAAGAAATAAATATATAGACAAAAAAAAAACAAAAACATGCACTGAAATTGTCCTAATATTTGTTTCTTGTCGATTTTATGCTCATTTTTGTTTTAAGACCATATTTTTTCTTTATTTCTGTTGCATTTTTGGTGAAATAATGAGCTGTATAGAGTTTTTCTGAAGCCATTCGTCTTTGTTTTCTATGAAATGTGAGTTGAAAAACTGACGCCTTTATGAACAGATGATAAAAGTAGAGTTCAGTAGAAAGAGCATCAGTGCAGGCGTCATCTTTCACAGACGCTGGTGTGTGTTATTGAGTTTCAGAAATACCGCGTTGAAAAAGGACCGTTAGGTTTGGATGGCTTAGCTTTTATTTTGACGCAGAAGTGACATGTTTTTTCTTCCAGGTGTTGCGTTTCATTTGGCTCGTGTGCACAGCTTTGACACATTGAGACAAATTGTGCAACAAACACGTCAGTGGCAAAAAAAAACAACAACAAACAAAAATGTAATGATTGTTTGACAAGTGTCAGTGAAGCACAGACCATATCCTAAAGAAAACACAGAGGGTGAAGGGTGGGTTTGGGACAGAAAATAAACAGGTTTGTGTCCAAAGGTGGCACAAATATAAACCGAACTTTCAGAAATTCACAAGAAGTAAATAAGAAGTCTGGTCATTAATATATGGAGCCGAGCCTATGGAAGGAATTGAGTGCCATCAGATATTGAATAGTTGTATTTCCTAATTAGAATTTTTTTTATCGTTTGAATGTTTTTTTAATAGTTGTATTTCATAATTAGAATTTTTTATTGTTGAATTTTTTTCTCGAATAGTTGTATTTTGTAATTAGAAATTTTTTTATAGTTGAATGTTTTTGTTTTTTTTTAAATAGGTGTCTTTTGCAATTTGAATTTTTTATAATTGATTTTTTTTTCACATAGTGGTATTTCTTAATTAAACTTTTTTTTGGAGTTGAATCTTTTTTTTTTAAAATAGTTGTATTTCACAATTTGAATTTTTTAATAGTTGATTTTTTTTAATCGTTGAACTTTTTCACAGACTCTCATAGTCTGAATTTATGGTTGGTTGATTTCAGATTATGAAACTGTGTAAAAATTAAACAACACCAAAAAAAAAAAAAAAATCAACTACAAAAAATTAAAATTAGAAAATACAACTATTTCAAAAGAAATAAATTCAGCTACAAAAAAATCTTAATACAAAATACAACTATTAAAAAAATTCAACTATAAAAAATATACTTATGAAATATAACTATTTAAAAAAAATCCTCCATAAAAAAATTCAAATTACAAAATCATCATCATCATCATCAGCAGTAGCTGGTGTTCGAGCATTGGGTCCATGTCAGAATCAGCCACAGCTGTTCAGGGGGTGACAATGTTTGAGCAGAGCGGAAAAGCCAGGGACACTTTGTGCGGGGCAGGGTGGGTGGCGATCATGGAAAGTGGAGCCGCTCTTTATGTTGCCGTCTCTTGGCCTCTGCTTCAGAACATCGTTGAATCTCCATGCGGGCTGTTCCCTGAGTGATGGTGTGCATCCACACAGTTTGGTCCTCAGCAAGGGTCTCCCAGTTGGCGTGGTTGATACCGCAGCGAAGGAGCGTGGCCCTCAGTTGGTCACAAAATCGACGTTTGGGAGCCCCCGGGTCTTGTGCCAGTTTCAAGTTGTGAGAATAGGATCTGGCGGGGGAGTCGGGTTATTGGCATTCTTCTGACGTGTCCTATTCAATATGTGATGGCACACATTTGCCTCCATACAGGTCTTATTCACCAAATAGCTGTTGTGATCCGGACAAGCCTTGATAAGTTGCTCACATTAAAAACCCTGTTGACATTAAAAAAACAGTTAAATGAGTGTTGAGGTGGTTTTGGATCTGGTGAAGGACAGGAAAAGGGGAAACAGACTTGTGTTGTGGGTCCTGTGGTCCATTTGTTACCTGTGCAGGAGTAAATGAAAGCCCCGTCTTAGCCTCATTAAACATGATGCACTGCCACGGCCATCGGCGCCGCTGATTAAAATTCACCCTCCAGAGTTGGGGGGGGGGGCGAGCTGAGGCTGCACTCCTGCACTCTCAGAGCCAATGGGACGAAAGGTCATGGCTCGGCGACCTCCCCAAAGCCATGCCTTATTTATTTAGGCTTTACCTCCACTGCGGGGGTGGGGTGGGGGGTGGGTGGGGGTGTTGGAGAAGATCTCCATTCACATCCACGCTTGTACACCAACAGCATAGACCGGATCTAAAAATAAACACCGTTGTCTAGGGCTGCTTGATTATAGAAAAAGAAAATAATCGCGATTATTTTAGCAATAATTGAAATCACGATTATTAAAAACGATTATTTGTTAACCTTAAAGTAGTTTATTTTTTTTCTTGCAAAGCATGTAAAATATACTCTTTAAACATAAATAAAGCTTTTAACCACTAAAACAAAGTATGTTCACTTTTGTATGAAACAAAAAAATCTTTCAATGCAAATAAGTGTACTGTAAATTCAAGTATGTTTACTTTTGTAAATAAATAGTGCACTGTAATTAAACTGCTATAGACTTGCCATAGAACTGTAGCAATAAAAAAAAACAAACTCACGTAAAGTGCTAATTATAAATTCAAGTATGTTCAATGTAGTATGAAACAGTAAATTCAGTGGCGTGCTGTGAGGTTTCAGTTCAGACCTTCTGTATACATCAGCCATCTACTGTAGAATACGTACGTAAGGGTTATACGGGTTAGGTTAGGTTAATACGGGAGTTACAGCATAAAGAGATTCGGAGACTGAAGATTGCATTGCGGACGAAGTTTTTATGTGTTTTAGTTTTTCATAAGATTATGATAAAGGTGGCGGTGGTTAAACTTCAGATGGTTAAAAAGGTTTGTTGTGTTACCGGTCGGTGCGGACACAACTACGAAACACTTTTTGCACGTGATGTGTTTTTGCTCTTCGTCTTCTTCATCAAACCCAAAGTGATTCCATACAATTGAATTTGACTGGCCTTTTTTGTTTACCAAGCACTTCTGCTGTGATTCTCCTGCCATTTTTCCAGACCGCTAGGTACAACTGTCCTCTTGGGGTGGACCTGCCGGCTAGCTGGCAGCAGTAGCTTAGAGGGGGGCGGGGCAGAGCAGCTCATGGTAGCTTGCGTGCGCGTGAATTAAAACAACTCAAAATTAATAATCGTTTTTTCTCGATTACATAATTTTTGTAATCGTTGCGTGCAATAATCGAAATCGTAATTGAATTTCGATTAATTGCACAGCCCTACCGTCGTCTAGTGCTGTGTATTGACAAGAATCTGGCGATACGATACAAATCACAATACTAGGATCACAATACAACATATCATGAAAAAATTATGATACTGTTAAAAAGGCAATTTTTTGTTTGTTTCTCTTTTTTTAAGTGATTATTTCCTTGAAGAATTGAATTACACCAGAAATCTGCACAAATACTAAACACATTTTTATTTGATCCCAACAGGATCTATCACAAAATGTTCCTGCGCTCAAACTGAAATTCTGTTTTACAGACATTACAGTTTTAATACCTGTTGATACATTAATTCTATCAATACATGTGAATAATAGGTGTAAAATACAAATACAAAAAATGTAACAAAAATGAAGGAAAATTAATTAAACAGCCAAGAAAATGAACAAAAACAGCCAAAGTAAACAATAGAATGAACAAAAAAAAAAAAAAAAAATCAGTAACAAGAACAAAATAAGCCACAAACTGAATGAAATTGAAGAGACATGTTGAAATAATTTGTGTAAAATACAGTTCTTCATCTTTTCATGGTCATCAGATATGACCCATTTGGACGTTCAGAGGCGCTGTAGTTACCATGGAAACACCATCATCTTCTACAATAAACTAAAATTAACAAAAAAGAATAACATAATAATTTCATTGATTATTTTGTCTATTTTTACTCATTTTGTTGATTATTTTTGTTGATTATTTTGTTCACTTTTGTTCATTTTGTTTATTATTTTGTCCATTTTTGTTCATTTTGTGGATTATTTTGTTTGTTTTGTTGATTATTTTGGTCTTTTTTTACTCATTTACACCCAGAATCACTGACCTCATCATCTCAGATTCATCCTCCAGAGCTAGAAATTAAGAAAACTAAGTAACTAACTAATGCACTGATATGTATCTCATAATATAAAACTATATTCTGACATTAGTCATTATTGTTTTGGATCCCAGACCCCTGTTAGAAAAGAAACACCTGAATTCAATGTGTCCACATACTTCTGTCCATATACTGAAGCACATGGAGTATTTTAAAGCATATTCGTGTTCTATTTCTTAAAAATTTTACTCCGAAATTCCTTGACGCATTATAAAAACACGACTATTGTGAGGGTCTTCACTCTCTGTTTACGAAGGTTGGCCAAAAATGTAATCATGGACGTTTGAGAAGGAAGTGGAATGTGTGTGTTTGAAACAGAAACCACAGGAGGAATTTGACCATTGATTATTTTGCTCTAACCGGCTAATTATCTAGAAGGAAAGATTGACCTGCATGTGAATGTGTCTCTATGAACTGATCAATGACTTAAATCACTCACTTACAGAATGAGCGTTTCCCCGACTGACACCTGAACACATCATCTGAACGATCCAGTTGACGCTAGTGTAGGATTGGTCTGATCGACATATTCTGCAAACGAAGCAGAACTGAACTAATATGTTTTCCAGATTTTCTCTGTGGTTTTGGTAGAATCCTATAGTTGTTTGAGTCGTTCTGTATCTACGGTGAATCTGTCGGATCAGATATGACCCATTTGGACGTTCAGAGGCTCTGTAGTTACCATGGAAACACCGTCATCTTCTACAACATTGATTTTGTGTCCCAGACCCCTGTTAGAAAAGAAACACCTGCATTCAACTGATCTACAGACTTCTGTCCATATAGTTTAATATTTTCTTTGATTTGTTAATTTTTGTACATCTATGTTTGATTTGTTGATTATTTTGTTCTTTTTTTTTACTCATTTTGTTGATTATTTTGTTCATTTTTGTTTATTTTATTGATTATTTTGTTCATTTTTTTTGGATTATTTTGTCCACTTTGGTTCATTTTTTGATTATTTTGTCCATTTTGGTTCATTTTGTCAATTTTTTTTTTTTCCATTGTGGTTAATTTTGTTGATCATTTTTTCCACTTTTGTTTGTTTTGTTGATTAATTTGTTCATTTTGTTGATTATTTTGTCCACTTTTGCTTTTTTTATATTATTATGTATTTTTATTTCATTATTATCATTATTATTGATACACAAAGACTAGAAACTAAAACTTAAATGAAAACAAGCCGATTAAAAACAACACTAAATCAAAGTTTTTATAAGTATGCGGGTGCCCTTTAGTGCTCCAGAATGCTGTGGCATCCGGCAGTGATCGGCTTGAGTTTCTGCCGTCATCAGCCCTGTTTTTCATCCACAGCGGGGCAGGTGTGTCGATCCAGACGATGCTCCATCCTGCCAAGAACAACATTTACAAGGAAGCAAGCTTGCAACTTCCCAAATAAATTGGTATCGCCTTCCAAAAACCCACCTCATCAGTCAGCGAGCGCAGGGTGGATAAAACCGAGCTGCGCGGCGCGACGACATGCACCGCTTTAATCTGTCGCCTGTTTTCCCGTCTCGTCTTGGACTGTTTGGACGTGGCGGTGTCGGAGTCTTTGATTGGTACCAACACCTACTGTATAATTACTCTCAACGTTGAAAACGTGTGAAAAAGGCTTTTACAGATAGATGATGTGTATTTGCACTGCAGCAGCAAAGTGGCCACTTAAAACTTCTTAAAAAAGCAGTGTTTCTTTTGCGAAATAACACTTGTCTCGTCTGGAGATAATGCTAGCACATCTGCCCACATGGTTCCAAGCAGGGAAAACGTCTCTGACAACCCACAACAAAAAACACCTCAGCCTCCGTGTGAGGGTTTATTTTGATTTATTTTCATTTTAACCTCTTTCCTTCAACCTGCCTTGTCAACTTTCCCATTTAATTAGTGGTTCTCTTCAATTTCTAAAATGTTTTTTTGACACCCATAGGAACCAGCAGGAGCTTGTTTTATTCTGCTAGCAAACCGTTCTATAGCCACAAGGGCAACACTGTCTCTCTCTCTTTTTTTTTTTCTTTACTTATCAAGAAAAACTTCTACTTGTTCCCTCTAGCAATGTCCTCCAGCTGCACTGAAGGTAAAATATGTGGTGTGAGGCCTGAACCAATATTGGGAAAAACAGAACAAAATGGACACAAGTAAACTGCAGCGATTGTACATCTCTGCTCGTCGCTTATCGCCGAAAATAATCTGATAAAGAACATGTCGGGTTCACTTTTTCCATTAAGATTAACACTCAGACTGTCTTAAAATGTGCCTCACATACTAATGTCTCAGACTTTTTATATATAAAACCAGGCCTGAGTTAGACTTTTACGTCTCTTGTCTCTGGTTTCCACGGATAGGGATGGATACGATGTTTGATTTCAGTTAATTTTGATGATTAATTGTCTTTTTTTTTTTTTTTTTCCATTGTAAAGGTGTTGTGTCCGGGATTGTCTTCATTGTCTTCAGAAATTTCTTCAAACATCTCTGATTTCAATTTTTTTATGTAGCTTTCTTGGGACAATGTCTACAAAGTTTGTTCACACTTTTGACTAATATAGATTTTTGAATTTTTGACAAATTTTGGAAAAATTTAAAATGTCTACAAATTTGATTGAATGAGTTGAGTTCTCCTCCAGTGAAAGTCCCACCCACTTCTATTATTAGATCGATCCGCATCCAGATTCACAGGACTCTAAGGGTGTGTTCAGACCTACTTCGTTTGGTCGTTTAAAATGGACTAGAGTTTGTTTCCTACGGAAGCGTACTTCATTCACATAAACAATAAAATTCAGCTCTGTTTTTCTGAATTAACTAGATACTGTTTTCTGAAAAAAATACAAATTCGGCTCTGTTTTTGCTAGATAATTATCTCGTTAATTCAGAAAAACAGAGCCGAATTTAAATTTTTTCAGAAAACAGTATCTCGTTAATTCGGAAATTCAGAAAAACAGAGCCGAATTTAAATTTTTTCAGAAAACAATATCTCGTTAATTCAGAAAAACAGAGCCAAATGTTTTTTAAACGTATTTTTTCTCGTAATTACCAGATAATTATCTCATTAATTTGGAAAAACAGCTGAATTTTATTTTTTGTGGGAATGCAATACACTTCCGTAGTTTCCTGGGAAAGTCCAGACTTTTTCTTAGGTATGCATACAAACATACGAATTCTGATTTGAATCAAACAAGTGGACCCAAACCATCTAGAAGAGGTGGTCTGGGTCCACTTCCAAATGAACTCTGGGCTGGTTCAGTTCTGGTGTGAATATAACCGGCCTCTAGCCCAAACAAACCAAGGAACCATGAGCCTTTTTGTACTTGATGAGCCACCATAGCCTCTGGAAGTATCCGAGCCTCATGGGTAATGAGAGCTGACAGCAGCAGCCATGAGCTGTGGACAGACGTGGACCAGTGAGGGCACTGAATGTGTCATTGATGTTTGGTCAGATGTCCATATTATGAAACTGGCTCCAATCAGCTGTTCTTGACAGTTAACATTTTAGTAAATTTGTGTCTGTAAAAGTAGAATACATATTCCAACAACGATAACTACACGTAGGACCTCCATATTTGTTTTCATCAACAACTGCCATCTCTGATTGACCCCGCCCCTGACTTTTCTGTCCAATGCCTGCACAGTTTATCACATGTGTGCTTCTGTTGGTCCACTAGCAAAAAGTGCAATGAGAATACAATCCAACCCAAACGAAAAAAATTTGAAATCCACATTTGTTAGGTGCTGCGCACTATTTTTTCTAGTCTTTTTCTTCTTTTGACTTTGGTCTATTTTTGAGTGATAATTTTGGAGAGATTTTACCTAGTTGATTGTGTTTCTCTAGGTTAACAATTTTTTTGTCCTTTGTCATATTTTTCTCACTATTGGCATTGTACCCGTGGTGCCATACCACCCTCCTGTGGTGCAACAGCGGCATTGCACCCAAACACCCTCCCGTGTCCCGTGCTGCAACATTGATGGGATGGACACGGGGCGGGGCCGAAACATGCATTACATAGTAGGATTTTTATGTTTAAACTTAATTGGTTTTGCCGCCACTGGTGCTATATAGTCGAGCACCCATGGGGCGTTGCTCTCTCTCTCTCTCTCTCTCTCTCTCCCCTCCTCCTCCAGCAATGTCAATGTCCAGAGCACGCATGTCGAGGTGCGCATCTGCTCCGCTCAACTCCATGCAGGTTGCTGCGTGCCAGCGTGGCTTTTTGTTAGCTTTTTGTTAGCCTTTCTTTTTTTTGTTTGGCCTGGTGGATCCAGACGTCCTGTTTTCACTTTTCTTTCGTTATGTGGTTTGTTTTTTTGATAGGGTAGCGGTGCGCTGGCAGCTTCTACGGGCCTGTATAGGGTTGGCCTGTCCAGCGCACCGTCCTTATGTTTAGTTTGCCGGTCCACTCTGGTCTTTTCTTATGTTACTTCTGGCACGGGTTTTAAAAGGGGTTTGGATTCTGCTTAATTAAAAGCAGCTTGTTTTCAACAGGAAAAAGGAGCAAACCGATGAAGAACGAAACAAAATAAATCAAATACAATAAAATATGCTCTTTTGAATTATACTTCTTTGACTCCGGTGTCCTTTGTAAATGTGTTACACCTTCAGGTTGTAACAGCATTCGATCCGAATCAAATTAGCGAGCCAAAGGACTTTCCAGGTGTGAATCGACCCAAACGTAGAACAGAAACGACAACCGGACAAATCCACTTCTGCAAAAGCAAAACCATCTGAGTTTGACCCGTTTTCCTGACGTCACCTCTGCGTGTTTCCTAAACTTTCAGTCCGTTAACTCTTTCTCAGTTGCACCTTTTTTAACTGAACACAGTGTTTGATTCCCTGAGGACATGTCTGACATTGCTATCCTCTCGCCTCTGATATTCTCAATCCAACCCCCCCCCCCCCCCCCCCCCCCCCCCACTTTCTGTTCTTAACACCTTCCTTTGCATCGCCCTCCATCACCCATCACCTCCCCCCTTTCTCCCCTGAGCCAATCCCTCCTTCACCTCCTCTGTTGTCGACCACCTTCTTCCCTTTTTCTTCCCTCGTCTTTATTGGCCGTGTCCGTCTCCGTCTTGCGTCTTTCTTTCCTCGCTGTTCTCCGTGCAGGTCCGTGGAGGTGTAATTGGGTTGTGCTCTGTTAGAACGCTGCTGGGAGAGGAGCTTTAATCTTTAGTCTCGCTCAAAATGTAAAGCGAAGGATGGAGCCCTCTGGCCACAGCAGACTTTACCCCCTACCCCACACACACACACACACACACACACACACACACACACACACACACACACACACACACACACACACACACACACACACACACACACTTCCTTTATAAGACACCCTGCATTAATACCATCTATAGGGATTATACACTCCTGCATGTACACACTCAAACCACCGCTCACATTTTCTTCCTTCACACTTTTTCCCTTTCACCGCTTCAAAAGACAAGTGTATATAACGCCGATTTCCGCCCGCAGCAAGTAAAGCGCATTAGTGCTCTCCAGGTGGTGTGTTGACTAGATAATGAGCGTCGAGGTAATTGATTGGGGGTTGTAATTAGTGGTTAGCTGTCACTGATTAATCACAGTCCGCTACTCGCAGCGTTATCATCTGCAGGTCTCTCCGGTTGTCCTGACGATGCGTCCGCTTCACTGGGTTTGATTTTCATCGTCTCGACGCTTTGATTTGACCCGAAAAACATCCACGAGGAAAGATGGAAGTGATAAGAATGGAGCCAGTCCGGTTGCGTTATCGATATTGATTGGATTCTCTTATCGATTGACATTGGATTAGGGCTTAAACTACAGGACAAGGCTTTGTTTATGTTCACTTATTAACCCTTTAACCCCTGACGTGTCACCGGTGAGCGTTCTGAATATATAATTGATTTCAATATTCATAAAAATTCAACCATTTGTTCAATAGGAAAAATTTCAAAATGTGCTGATAGAATAGACCTTGTTCTTTCCAAAGACATCTGAGCATGCTCAGTTCACCCCCCCTCGCCACCTTGGAATGGGGGGTGAAACACAGAGCAGTGAGTGAGACCGACTCACTATTGAAATAGATGTTTTGGGCTTTTTTTTTTTTTTTTTTTTTTTTTTTTTTTACAACGTTTTCCTTGTGGTTTTTTGTTTTTAATGTTTTTTTTCGGTGTTTTGGTGATTTTCCTTTATTGCCCCGCCACCTGAAGGGAAGGTGAGGGGTATTGTTTTTGGTTCAGTTTATTTGTTTGTTAACAATCTAGCAGCAAAATTATTGGTTGAATTCTTACCAAATTTGGTTTATAGGTTCCCTGCAATCCAGAATAGATCTGATTACATTTTGGGAGGAGTAGGTCAAAGTTCATAATTTTTTAGGAATTTTTTAGATCTTTTTTTCCCCCATTTACTTATAATAGGTGAAATTTCAAATGTCTGTAGCAGCAAAACTATTGGGTGAATTCATACCAAATTTAGTTTATAGATTACCAGTGACGCAGAATAGATGTCATTGCATTTTGGGAATAGTAGGTCAAAGTTTCAATTTTTTGTGAATTTTAATGTTTTTTTTCTTCTCCCATTTCTTTCTCCCATGGGCAAAATTTTAAATGTCTGTAGCAGCAAAAGCGGGGTTTGTTGTGCTTGGAACCACTTTTCTTTTTTTTTTTTTACAGTCTGGTCAACATATGAGTGAAAATTAGCAACAAAAACCAAAAATGAATGAAAATGAACAAAATGATGTAGAAAATGATAGAAATGAGAAAATGAATGAAATAGCAAAAATCAACAGAATTGACAGAAATGAACAAATATGAACCAAAATGAAGAAAATGAGTGAAAAGAACAAACATAAGTTAAAATAAATAAATAAATAAATAAAGATTAAAAAATAAACAAAATCCAATCAGTTTTGACTGTTGAACTGCTTTATGGAGTTAAACAGGTGTCAAAGATGCAAATTCACGGCAGCACATTTACCTGGAATATTGATTATATATTGTCTAATAAATATTGTACTAATTGCTGTTGTAATTTTGTGTCTTAAAAGTGTTTTATTATGTATATTTGGTACATATATTGTTTTCAGAGGTATATATGTGTTTATATATTTAGAGCTTTATATTTGTGTGTGTATGTAAATCTGAATTTTGAGGCTATGTTTTGATGGGTCAGGTTTTAAAGGGTTAATGTGGTTTTAATCCTGATATGTGATGTGGTCCACCACACATGGACTGAACCCTGCTTTTCCCTTTTCCCCTCATTATCCGTCGTGTCCTTCCAGTCTGGACTCTGGAGCTGATCTCATTTGCTCGTCGCAGATCTGCGGTCCCTTCAGTCGGCTCTGATTAAAAACACATTAATAAACAAGTTTGAAATCCTCCGTCAGGCCTTTAGGCTGTCCTGTTGTCATTTACGATTAGTGCTGCTTTGTCAAATTAGCCCACTTTAATCTCACAATTAAATGATTGAATAAGTTTCGCTGTAGTATCAGATGAAACTTTTGTAAGTGACTCATTTGTATGCTGAAGCCAGTGAAATCATTTCTGTTAATAGGATAATTCCGCCGCTAATCAGCAAGTTTTTGCTCATGAGGTACTGCTGAGCCTTCTGCTGCATCTCCAGATTACCCACAGATAGACCGAGTGAACGCTAATATTACACAGAGCGTCGAAAACCATTCATCTGTGTGTGTGTGTGTGTCCCATACAGTAGCCTGGTCCGGCGTATGGATTTGTGCTGATTGATAGTCAGCTGGAGTACAGGCTGCAGGTTGGCAGTGTCATGGAAACAGGCAGAAACCCACAGTAGCTTGACCTTCTGAGTTTAAGTGTGTGTGTGTGTGTGTGTGTGTGGGTTTGTGCTATTGTACATCTGTCTGTGTGAGTCTGAGCTTTTTACATTTGAGGGAATACTCCAGGAGAATTTAGAGAATGCTTTACAAAGGTTTTGACCTTTTTTATTTGCTTTTCGGGCACACATTTTTTTAGGGTTAATGACATGGTGACATGTCGTCGGAGGGCTATGAAGATGTCCTTCTGTTTTCTAACAGAAACAGAAATGATGAAAATGTACATGAAATGACGTTTTTGAGGTGGTTTCAGCTGTTTCTATACAGATAAATGGAGACTGTCATATACTATCACATATATCACATCCTTTTATCATATCATATATCATATCATATCACATGTATCATCATATCACATATATCACATGTATCATATCCTATTGATGATGATAATAATAATAATAATAATAATAATAATAATAATAATAATAATAATAATAATAATAATAATACATTGGTCTTATATATGTGTGTGTGTATCATCATATCACATGTATCATATCATATCACATATATCACATGTATATCACATATATCACATGTATTATATCCTATCATCACATATATCACATATATTGCATGTATCATCATATCACATATATCACATATATCACATTTATCATATCCTATCATCACATATATCACATACAGTATATCACATCACACATAACACCATGTCACGTCATGTCACGTCACGTCACGTATGATATCAGCCGAATGTGGCCCTTAACTGATTTTTTTTGCTCATATGTGACCTGTATCCGATCTTTTAAAGACAGGTTGAACAGCACCAATCCGATTTTTTCAAATCCATCCCAGGCCACGTTCATATGTGGTCCGAAATCTGATACGTATATGATATTTTGTAACTTGTGATTTCAGTCTGAACGGCCAGGTCACATTTATCCCACCTTTATGTCACTGAAATACGACAAACATCACAATTCTGCGTCCCAGGAGTGTTACTTCCGTAAACACAGTGCATGTCTGCGTGGTCACATATTGTGCATGTGGGTCACTTCAGGGTCACATTCAGTTCAGACTCAAAACTGTTAGAAGTCGCATTTAATGTGGAATATGAATGAGCACACAAAAAAATTGGATTTCACCCAAAAAAATCAGAATTGTGCATTAAGACATGCTGTCTCAATGGAGCCTTTGAAACTTCTTGGGAATGTTAGTGGAAAAGTTGTCATTGTCTGTTTCTGCCCCCCCCACCCCCCTCAGGTTGCGTCAGGACAGCGGCTGTAGCGTCGGACAGGTTTAGCATCCTGGTTAACCTCCACACCTCCACACCTGCCCCTGTCCACCGACCAGGTCGCCCAGTTGGACTCCCCTCACCTTCGTAACACACAGTCCAACCCGTTTGCTAAGAGTTCAGCTCGTCTCATTTATCACTGACGTCTCCGACCCTGTGTCGCACATAATTTGTCACTTGTTTGTGTCATTTCCAGGTAGATGACACCCACCGGTCGTAAACATTCACTATAAATCAAACCTTGACATGAGTCTGAATCATTTGAGGCTTAACTGCATATTTTAACATCCAAGTAAAACCACCTTTTTTAGCTTTAAGTATTGTTGTCTGTAGTCCAGTGGTTCTCAGTATTTGGAGGTCGATAAACCTCCAGTCCCCCCTCGACCTCAACAACATTGTAACAGTGATGCAATTATAACTTTAAGTGAAACAAACATCAGTATCGTACTAATACTTTTTGCTTTTCCTTGAATAATTTGTTGCGCAAATTAAAAATAACTTAGATTTTTCTTTGAATAATACAAATAAACACAACCAGACTACTCCCTCAGGCAGTATTTTACCAAATAAAAATAGGAAATGTGCAATTATCTTACAAGTATGACAATAAAGTTGCTTTTTTTAGAGCAACAAACACATTTTGGGAACAAAGGTGAACATGTGAACCATATCAGTGAGTCAATGAGCCATTAAAGTCCAAACTGGTCCAAACAGAAATATTGCATGTTTCTTTTCCAGTACAATACTTGTCTAAGGTCTTTGTCTAGTCTAGTGGCTAGAGATGCACCGATCCGACTTCTTTAGTTCCGATGCCGATAACGATGCTGGGGCCTTGTGTATCAGTCGATACCCGATACCGATCTGATATCATTAGTTGCTTGTCCACTGGACAGCTATGCAAAACTTTAGCAATATTTACTAAACGTTGAAAAAACAGAAGTGCGCAATGTCGGTTTTTCCATTAAATCATAAATGCGATGATTTGTTTATTTATTATCGCAAGTTGACACGAGAAGTCATTCCATAAACATGGCGACAAACGTAAATATGGTGTTGATTTTCAAATATATTCATTATTATTATATATTACCCCTCTTATCTCGTACTAAATTAAAAAATGATTGGGTTTCCTGGTGTGTCCACACATACTGCGACATGTTTCTTCTTCGCTTGTTGTAATGACTGGCAACATCTGTTTTTTTTTTTAAACTCATTTAACTCTACTTGCAGAATAAAATCTTTCCATTGCAGTTTTATGTGATATATCATTTACGCTATGTCTGAAATACCACCTCTTACCAACGCAAAAACTTTTAATCACAAAACGAGAGTTTTGGTGAAATTGTCATTTTTTATGCACAATATTCATGCAATGGAAAAGCAACTAATGTTGTATGTACTTCACAACAGTACAAATCACTCTGCACATAGCCCCTCCCCCTGCTCATGGAATGGGGGGGGGCTATTATCTGGCACATCCCCCACCACCACCACCACCACCTTCCTGTTCGCTAATTTGTTTTCGGGGGCCAGCAGGTAGTCAATGATGAGGCAAGCTCACTTTCCCTTTGTCACAGCTTTATCTACAGTTATATAACCCACCACGTCCTCCACATACAGGTCCATCCCGTTACTTTTAGAATTACGTTCGTCATGTATGATTTAAACCATGTTGCAAAAATTTTAAAGGGGAAGGATCGGTCTTACGGATCAGTTGCTTTTATAGATTTCCGATCTGTCTGAAATATTGATATCGGGGCCAATATCCGATCCTAATATCGGTGCAGCCTTACTACTGACAGATCACCATGACAGCAGAGTTGTCTGTTGTACATCCCTAAAATGAGTCCAGGGTGCTCCAACGCTAAAACATTAGTTCCACCTCGGGATGTAACGATATGAAAATTTCATATCACGGTTATTGTGACCAAAATTATCATGGTTATCATAATTATCGCGGTATTATTGAAATTGTGCTCAAAATGTTCAAAAAGTACTTATACACACACTGAAATAATTTAACCAAGTTGTATTTAAAAAAAAAAAAAGAATAAAATAAAATAATAGGCA
The DNA here is from genome assembly GCF_902148855.1 of Sphaeramia orbicularis. NCBI lineage: Eukaryota > Metazoa > Chordata > Actinopteri > Kurtiformes > Apogonidae > Sphaeramia > Sphaeramia orbicularis. The sequence continues at coordinate 4,886,141 of NC_043964.1, forward strand.
CAATGTACCTCCTGTTGGCAGAAACATTCAAATATTAACCCTTAGTGGTTTGAGTCTATTTTGGTCGTTTTTCAGTCCTTTTGATTTTGCCTTTATATACTATGTAAACAAATGTTTACTATACCCATGTTTGGTATCTTTTTTTTCAACACAACTTCATTTATGTTATCAGCCTATTATTCCTTTTCACTTTAACCTACTATAAAAACATAAAAGGACAGAAAACACACAAAAAACATAAAATCCGATTTGAAAAATGTATATACCTTATTGCATAAATAACATAAAGATGCTTAATGAACCTTTTCAAAGACTTTAAAAGTGAATATTGGTTCCAAATATTAGGTATAGAAAATTAAAATTGTAATAAATTAAAATTATACTCATATATTTGACATAAAAACAGATCTTTACATAGGTGTTTTCTCCCCTAAAAGTGTAGTAATCAAACACGGTTATCATGATAATTAGAATTTAAACCACTGGTTTCCAACCTTTTTTGGCCCATGATCCCATTTTAACATCACAAATTTCTGGCAACCCCTGACATTCAAAATGTAGAAATTTTTTTTGCTAAAATAAATTTGTTTTAATCATGTAATAATTTGCTACACTATGTTACAAATACATGTTAATTTTAGAGGACATTTAGTCTATATAATGTATATTATTGTGGATGGAGGCCATGTGGGGTCCCAACCCCAAGGTTGAAAAACACTGATTTAAAAAGTAATACTAACCGTCTGCAATTTTACTGTGGTTTATCATGATACCGGTAATCGTTACATCTCTAGTTCCACCTGCTACATGTTCCCCCCGCAGTTTAAGAAGCCCTGGTGTGGTTCTTTGGGGTCCTCATAAGGATACAGTAGCAGTGTGTTATGTGTGTGAAGTGGCTGGAATGAAGGAAGTGAAGTGAGTAGGATAGAAAATCCCTCATTTCTCCACAGTGCAGAGGAATGCCAGCATGATGTATGAGGTCAGTCGTCCTTCAAGAAGCTTTGCTCTATCCGCTTTTATCAGACATGCTGTTCCCTCCACGCACACACTCCGCCTCACAAACAACACGCCCAACACGAGCATCCCCGAAAGGTCACACTGAGGAATGCTGGTCCGTCTGCGAGGCCCCACCCTTCATTAGCTGTAAAATATCGCCATCCAACCGACTGTGTGAAAGTCACTGCTTACGAGACGCTTCCTTCAGGACCTCATGAATTGTCGAAACGGCCGATTGGACAGGAGACTCTGACGGTTGATGGGTCCGAGCTGAAGCCGATCGCACATTCAACTCACACCCGTTTATGTGTCAACGCCGACTCATCATGACGGCGCTGCTCACGTCCCACCTTTTCACCTCCGCCCGGTTAGAAATTCAGCCAAACGCCCCAAAGCCAATGTTGTTTTCCTGTATTTGATCATAGAGTGCTGTGATCCTCCCTTTATTTATATTCAGTTCCAAATTTAGAACAAGCATCGTAGATTCAAAACAACAAGAAATGTTAGTATTTTCCAGGACCTAGAGGGCGCTATGAGAGAAATATGAATATATCTGTAAATCAACGTGATATTTATGTTCGTCGCCATCTTTATGGAATGACTTCTTGTGTCATTTCACGATAATAAATAAACAAATCATCGCATTTGGGATTTAATGGAAAAACCGACATGATGCACTTCTGTTTTTTCTACATTTAGTAAATATTGGTAAAGTTTGGCGCAGATGTCCAATAGAACCAGTTTTCAATGGACTTACCTGGTAAATATAGGCTAAATAAATAAATGCACTGCACACGCAGGATGTTTTCAGTCTTATAAACATCCTGAGGAGTTCGTCTGTTCATATTTTGTGCATGTAAACCTACTGAAGGTCACTGGGACTTGGAGTGAGTCCTGCTGAAGCTGCAGTGCCTGGTGGTTTTTTCGTGGCGTCATTGGACTAAAATTCTGTAATTACTTCTGGGTTTATTGTAATTCAAGTGGTCTGACAGGAAACACTTCTGTCGGAAACCGACTCCGTGATGCAGACGCTGGTTCATCAGCTGTTTTGCACATTCAGCTCACACCTGATGGAGGTGACCCCCCCCCCCCCCCCCCTCCACACACACACACACACACACACACGCACACACACACACACACACACACCACCCTCCATAACCCTCCCCAAAAATTCAATCAAAAGCCTCGGAGCTGAAGCTGTTTTGTTCTTTGTTTTTATTGTTTATACACCACTGTATTCCTGCCTTTATTTAAGTCCAATCCCCCCAAATTTTCATTAAAATGCAAAGGATTTTTGCCTCTCAACTTCTTCTTCTTCAATCTGCCAATTCCCCTCCTGCACTTGAGAATTATCTTGACTTGCGAGGCTTTCCAAGTTTGTCTTTCTCCATTGCTCACTTATTCTCTCTCTCTCTTTCTGCCTCTCCTGGGGCTGAGGTTATTTCTCAGGACGTGGAAATACAAATATCTGCGCTTCACTCGGCCAATTACTCACCCTGACAGTTCCTGTGAACTTTTTGTGCTGGCATTAGCGCGGTCACCTATTTTCTTCTGAACGCACATCTCCTTATAATATCCAGGAACACCTACTCACGACCCTGCAGCTTATTTATGTTTTTTTTTTTTTTTTTTTAATCTCAGGATCATGGTTAGGAGAAAATTATAACAATTAAATAACAGTAAGGATCTGGCGGTGAAGCTCAGGAGGGGAAGCGAGTGGCTGGATTCTGATCAATGGCATCGACGCATGTGTTTTATTTTTTCAAAGTGTCTGTTACCTCAGAGCCAATCAGAGCCCTGGTTCAGTCCTGGTTCTATCCTGGTTTTCTCCTGGTTCTCTCCTGGTTCTGTCCTGGTTCTATCCTGGTTTGGTCCCGGTTCTATCCTGGTTCTCTCCTGGTTCTGTCCTGGTTCTCTCCTGTGTAGACTGGTAACCTGTCACCCTGCTGACACAGTGCTGTGGACATAAACACTAGTGTTGTCCCAATCTAGATTTTTTGCTTCTGATTTTTACAATGAATGAATCAAAATGGATTTAATTTGGAGTCACTGTTTTTAGGTTATTATTCTATTATTTTACTTTAGATCTCTGTTGTTCTGAATGTGGAACCTGAACTAAAACAACTATGACTCCTTTGACTCTGAATAACTTTAGTATCATTTTTGCACTTTCCAAATTCAGACTGTGGACAAATTAGAACCTTTGGCTGGTTGTCTGTTTTCCACTGCTGTAGTGCGTCTATGGACAGGTCCATCCAGGTATTATATGGGGGTGCGTTCTGCGCCGTATGTTAGTGATGTGCATCAGTGGGGTACTCACAGGTCGGGTTGGGGTGGGTCAAAAGAATGTCAGTTTATATGCGGGGTGGGTTGGGGCGGGTCAAATAATCCCACAAAAGCCTTGCGGGTTGAGAAAAACCAGACTCGCGCATCACAACCGGATCATAAAGTGAGACTTATAGACGCTTTACTAATTCCTTTACACCTCCTGCTGTTCTGCAGCTAATTTTTCTTTTCCCTACCTTTGAAAACTTAAATTTGAGGGAGCAGGATGTGTGTTTACCCACCACCACCACCCCCCAGAACTGGGTCTGGATCAGCCCGATTTTGTGACTTAATCCAAACCGATCTTGTAGTCACCACTTTTTTATGTGACAGTTTGAGTTCGATGCTTTAATTTATTTATTTTATATTATTTTGTTATATTGATTTTCAAGAGGTGCCTGCCAGGTCTCTCTCCTGACATTTAAAATGTTAAGACAGTTGTTGTAATTCAATCTTTTCTATACTGTAAAAAAATCTGTAATTTAACAGAATTTTCACTGTTTATTTTACAGATTTTTCCTGTATTTTCAAGATACAGGAAAATATCAATGAAATGACAAAAATAGACTGTGATTTTACATGTCAAATGTAAAATAACATGAAAAAACTGTACCTGTGAATAACCCAAAAATTTCAATTTAAAATTTTTTTTTTCTTTTTTCACATAAAAATACAGTTTAAATACATTTGCAAATGTATCGTAATTTCACAAATATTTCTTTTCTATTTATGAGAATAAACTGTTAACTTAAAGTTTAATACTGTAAAAAAAAACAAAAACAAGATAAAATTACTGCCAATTAACCGTAAGAGAAGTATTTATTCTGTAAGTTTAACAAGACTTGTTTGTTAATTGACAAATATCTTGTGTAATTACAGGAGGTTTCACAACAAAAATGTTGGATAAATGTATTTTTGTGACTGTATAACATGTATAAGCGTTGATAAACTGTCCAAATACAGTTTTTATCAGTGGATTGTACAACTTAGTCTCATTGAAAATTATTTGTATATATATTTATAGGTAATTTGATTGTTTTAATACATGAAAATATTCTTTATTAAACATTAAAAAGTCAAAAAATATGCAAAATCTCATGTAAAGTTAGGGCAAAAAAACTGTATTTTAATTATGGAAAATTACCGTTTTTTTAATGACATGGTTATTTTCCGTTATTTTTTTACAGTGTATATGCTTGAGTTTTTGTTTTTGGTTATTTAGTTTTTGTCTGTTTGTTACACCTGGAACTACACAAAGGATGCAAGTCTAAATTAAACAAACACCTTACACATTAAATGACAGAAAAAGAAATCACACATTTAAACCAACTAAGATTCAAAATCATGTATTGTGCAATTAATGCAAAAACACACAAATTCACAGTTTCTCCCCCAAAGTCCAAACTCAAAAAAATCCACCAACCAAGCAAAATCAAACACAAAATTTCCACTCTGGTTTTGTATCAGTCTTTTAGAAGAAAAACGAAAAAAAAAAACAAAAAACAGTTCTTCTCCATCTCCCTGTCTGTGAATATAAACACACCCATATTTCATGTGACAGTACTGTGACAGTAGACATTACTTTTTTTTTTTTTTTTTATGTTTTTTTCTTGCGGACCTGGTGATTTATACCAAGAAACTGATCATGAACTGAATCTATGAAAAGCAATATTCATAATAAACAAAGCAGCTCGCAAAGTAATCATGATGGAGGCGGTGGAATATGACAGTCAGCCGGTGTTGTTGGTGCAGCTGTTTATAAAAACTCACCTTTCCATTTACGACGCACTCACGGCCACTCATTTACCGTCCTTTTATGTCTTTAACGAGAGAGTCTAAAAAGTGACAAGAGATGATGTGTTGCTTTTAATGAGGCGCATCATTGTGAGATCCAAAGTGACTAAATAAATGGCTGGATTACTGTAGGTGCACAAAGGTGTTTGTGCAATGATGGGAATAATAATCTTCATTGCACTGTCGCTCCAGTTAATGAATATGAGCATGATGCCTTGTACAATATGTTGCTTCGCTGTGTTGCTGCCAATTTAGAGTATGTAATTGCAGTCGGTCTGGAGTTTAAACAAATCTTTCAGTATACATTAAAGCGGTTTGGCATCGACGCTCAAGTTTCTGCTTTTGTCTCGGTTTATTTTTGGCTCGTCGTAGCTCCTGCTGCTTATTAAACTAATCATTTATTCCGTATTTGCGCATTTTAATGCAGGTTTTTACACTTGAAGCCTGTTTACAGTCTGTTGAGGTGAAGAAAAAAAAACTTCCCTTGTAGAAATGGATCAAACTTGAGTATAAAGTCCACATTTCTATGTAGTGCATGTGTGTAATTAGTGGATGGAGGAACTAATGTGAAAAGTGGTAGTTTGGGATTCGGGTCTAGAATTAAGTAAATAAGACACTAGAAAGTACATCAATAAGAGATTTAGGATGTTGAACATCAACTGTGAACTGGAACACCTGGTTGAACTCCATGAAGCAGTTACAAAATGAACAAAAACAGCCGAAATGAACAATAAAATGAACAAAAATTAATAATAAACCAACAAAAATAATAAGGAACATGAACAAAATAAACCATGAACAAAAATGAATAAAATATTTACAAAATTATAAATAACATGAAAAAATATGCAAAAAAATGGACTAAAATGAAGTAAAAAAAAAAAAAAAAAAAAAAGAAGAAAGAAAGAAAGAAAGAAAGAAAAAAGACAAAAATAAGCAACAAGGATTTGGATTTGGTCCCAGTAGTTTTAGTTTTGGGCTCTTTTTTTCTAAATCAGTCCCCCTGCTTTTTAACAACTGGTTGAACTCCATAAAGCAGTCACATGGTCAGAACTCTGAAAAAATACAGTAAAAAATAAAATAAAGGAAAATGACCACAACACTGAAAAAAAAACATTACAAACAAACAAACAAACAAACAAAAAAAAAAAAATAAAAAAATAAAAAAATAAAAAAAAAACAACAACAACATGGAAAACGGTGCATTTAAAAAAAAAAAAAGCCCAAACCATCTATTTTTATATTGAGCAATAAAATCAAAACACAGCAACAAAAAACTAGAAAATCACCACAACACTGGAAACAACAGTAAAAACAAAAATCCACAAGGAAAACATTGTGAAAAAAAAAAAAAAAAGAAAGCCCAAACTGTCTATTTTTATACTGAGTTGGTCTCACTCACTGCTCTGTTTTACCCATCATTCCACAGGTGGTGGGGGGTGAACTGAGCATGCTCAGATGTCTATGGCCAGAACAAGGTCTATTCATCAGCATGTTTTGAAAATTTTTGTATTGAGCAAATGATTGAATTTTTATGAATATATAAAATAAATCATTCATTCAGTCACTCACCGGTGACATGTCAGGGGTTAAAAGGTTAAGACAGGATTTAAATACAGAAAATTGGTGGCAACACATAATATCCCATGAACATGTTTTTTTGACAGAAGAGCGGAGGAAACACTGTCATAAAGCAGTCGTACTGTAAGTAGGTTGAATCAGTCATTTATATGTTGACATTTTTGTTTAATTTCTTACATTTAAGAAATTTTTTTTTTTATAGCATTTTTTTTGATAGTTGGAATTTTTTTTACCTCTGGTTGAACTCCACAAAACAGTTACACACTCAAAACTCTGTAAAAACACAGTAAAACAACAACAACAACAACAACAAAACAGGATAATCACCACAACACTGGAAACAAGGAAAACATTGTGGAAAAAAAAAAAAAAAAAAAAAAGCCCCAAACTGTTTATTTTTATAGTGAGTTGGTCTCACTCACTGCTCTGTGTTTTACCCATCATTCCACAGGTGGTGGGGGGTGAACTGAGCATGCTCAGATATCTATGGCCAGAACAAGGTCTATTCTATCAGCATGTTTTGAAAATTTTTCTATTGAGCAAATGATTGAATTTTTATTAATATATAAAATAAATCATTCATTCAGATGCTCACCGGTGACACGTCAGGGGTTAAAGGGTTAAGACAGGATTTAA
>NC_043964.1:4898475-4991159 GCF_902148855.1 Sphaeramia orbicularis
GAAAGGAAGAAGGATGATTGCTTTAGAGGGAGAGGGACAGCAAAGGGATGAAGGGGGGGTGGGGGGGGCGAAGAGGAGGGGGAGGAGGGTGGAAAAGAGCGAAAAGAGCCGAGAAATGTGTCAGTGAAATATATATAGAAGGTAAATGGAATCTTCGGAGAAATGAAGGATGAAGGACGGCATATTGAAACCTGGGCGGAAGAGCGGCGGGGCGAGGCCTCGGATGAAAAGTGAGCGGTTGTGAGAGTGACAGTCGGAGGCCGAGGCTTTGCTCAGTATTCGGGACGCGGACGGTCAAACGGCGCCGGGCTGTTTACGGTCCCTGCGGACGATCTAGGAGCCGACTTATTTATGACGCTTCGAATCAGGGATGACTCAATACAGTCACGTCTGAAAACCAATGCAAGGATTGGACTGAAATCTTCACTTTTCCAATTGGACACAAAACTTTACTGATATTTACAGAATCAAAATCAAAATTTAGATACATAAATATGTATGTTTTGTACATGTTCTGTTCTGTTCTGTATAAAAACAACAATTCCTGTTTAGACATTTTTTTTGCACTACTGGTGTAAAAAATTCTATAAAAAATAACTTTGGGGGGAATAAAAGAGGGAATTTGTAGATTTTTGTCACTATCAAAAGGGTTAACTTTCTTGCTTTACAGCAATTTCTGTCAGGAACCATGTAAAAAGCCTAAATGTGTGGAAAAACAAAAGATGACCACCTCAGATGTAATGTAGAAATTAAAGTCTTTCTGTGTAACCTTGAAAAAATAAAAGAAAACATATATATATGTATATATATATATATATATATATATATATATATATATATATATATTTGTTTTCTTTTGTTGTTATATATATGTTTTCTTTTGTCTCAAAAATGTATACACACTTTAAATAATTGTAAAGCAGGTGTTTATTAAAATTCATTAAATTTTCCAAATGTAATAGAATTTACAAACATCATTTTATTGTTTTGTCTGTTCTGCCTGTTCTCAAACTGACGCCCGTTCTGGTCCAGACACTGCTGACGACGCGAAGCACACATCCCCAAACAATTCCCAATTAGCTTCACAACAGCAGGAGGTTTAGAGGAATTAGTAAAATGTCTCTAAGTTTCACTTTCACTTTAACGAGATGTGCAAGTCAGATTTTTTCAACCCGTGGGGCTTTTGTGGAATTATTTGACTTGACCCAACACGACCCACAAGTAACCCGCTGGTACACGCATCACTAACGTACGGCGCAGGATCCCCCCCCCCCCCCCCCATAATACCTGGACAGACCTGTCCATAGATGTGCTACAGCAGTGGCAAACATATGACCCACGGACCAAAACTGGCCCACCAAAGGGTCTAATTTGTCCCACAGTATGAATTTGGAAAGTGCAAAAATTAGTTATTACGAGGTGTCAAAGTTGTTTTAGTTCAGGTTCCACAATCAGCCCAGTTGTGATATGAAGTAAAATAATAGCATAATAACCTAGAAATAATGACTCCAAATTTAAATCCAAATTTTATTGGAAAAGTTGGTATCAGATCGGTATCGGCAAAACTAATCCAAAAAAAAATCGGATCGGATGCAAAAAAATCCAGACTGGGACATCACTACTTTAAACCAAGGTTATTATCGTTAACAAAAACTAACGAAATGATGAAAACTAGAATTGAAAAAACATTTTTGTTAATTGAAATAAATAAAAACTATAATTAAAAGAAAAAAAAAACAATAACTACCTAAAACTGTGTTGTGTGTTTACAAAACTAACTAAAACGTATAAAAATTTTATGGGTAAAATTCCCTTCGTTTTTGTCTTTGTCAATGTTGGATTGATACAAAAGCAATTTATTTCACTCTAGCAAGTTTTAACTAGCGGTACCATACGACACTTTATGGTCAGTCACTTGTGTTCACTTGTGGTTTCCAGTCGTCTTCTGGTCCCCACTCTACCTGGAAACATGGAGACTAAAGTTGGAGAAAGCAGCAGAGTCCTGTCTGGAATTTATTTGAATACGACGACAGAGAAGAAGAGAAAAGATGTGACAAAACTACAATTAATACTAGAACTAAACTAAAACTAAGCATTTAGGAAAAAAAGGAAAACTAATTAAAACTAGCAAACCTGCTTTGAAAACTAATTAAAACTAACTGAATAAGAGAAAAAAGTCAAAACTAAATAAAACTAAACTATAATGAAAAATCAGAAACTATTAGAACCTTGCTTTAAACCTCCATTTTATAAAGTCAATCAGGGTCAAACCTGGTAAAAACCCTTAAATATATTTAAAGACATTTCATACAGATGACGTTATCTTTACTAAAGCATCAGTATATTATTTATATTTTATGTCAGTGCAAAGGCCTCAGAGACAAAGAAGCTGTGAGGAGGTTTTTCTGAACTAGATCTGCCAATTTAAAAAAAACAAAACCACTCCAGTTCAAGCATGACCGTTGCGGGTCAGTGGACGTACATAGTCCTGGTCTGGGGGTCTGAACCCAGCCTCGTCCAGGGCCTTGAAGGTCACAGCGCTGTATCACTGCTAAAAGCTCGGCGGTCATTCTTGCCCCGCTAATAGAATTAGCCGTCCATCTGTTTTGGAGCGGTGTGCCAGCCCGGAACCCCTGCTAATTATGTTATAATATCCCGTTGAACGGCGCTGGTCTTTTTAATATTCCCCCAGCAAACACTCCGGGGGCTGACTCCAATAAAAGCAGGTGGCTGGAGACGGAGATGCAGAAACACAAACCCACATGCTCCGTTCTAATGAAATAACACTGGAGCTGAAAGTGTATATCTTACCCGAACTGGGAAATATGTTGGGAGGCTGAGCCATGTTGCCAGGCGACGGCTGCCTGGGATGGCGTGTGCGTCCGTGGTGACAGACAGATGGAGGGAGGGAGGACGTTGTGGAGCCAAGAGGACGGAGATACTGTCTCTGCAAGTCTGTGTGTGTGTGTGTGTGTGTGTTTGGAAGGCATCCTTGTTGTTGTTGTTGTTGTTGTTATTTGGCTGTTGTCACTGCGACTATGACGACGCTGCAATTTAGCACATCAGGGGCGGCGAGCGGCGGCGTTTAATAATCTGGACGGGTTCTGTCCTCTGGAAACGATGTTAGAACTGCAAACAAACGGCAACAACATCCACAACATGTCAGCAATTAGGCTTTAACCCTTTAACCCAGTGGTTCCAACCTTTTTTGTCACCTGACTCCATTTTAACATCACAAATTTCTGGTGACCCCAGACATTCAAAACGGAGACATTTTATGTCTATAATTTATTTGTTTTTGATCATGTAATAGTTTGCTATAATATGTTGCAAATAAATGTTAATTTTAGACAACATTTAGACTATATAATGTCAATTTTTATTAGTAACTTTAATTTTTATTTATTTTTTTAATCAATTATTAGACATTTCAGGCAACCCCACATGGGGTCCGGACTCCAAGGTTGAAAAACACTGTATTAACTGCTCCTGATCCCCTTTTTCAGTTGTTTGGTACAGTCTGTTGTTTCTCACACTGATAAAATCTTGTTGCACAAACATCTTAAACCAGTGCACACATCTGAATGAAGGGCTTAACCTAGTGGATCTAACCTTTTTTGGCTCCTGACTCCATTTTAACATCACAAATTTCTGGTGACCCCAGACATTCAAAATGGAGACTTTTTTTTTTTTTTTGCTAAAATTAATTTGTTTTTGATCGTGTAATAGTTTGCTATACTATGTTGCAAATAAATGTTAATTTTAGGCAACATTTAGGCTATATACTCTAAATTTTTATTAGTAAGTTTTAATTACCTCCGCCAAGGAGGTTATGTTTTTGCCAGGGTTTGTTTGTTTGTTTGTCTGTCCGTTAGTGTGCAACATAACTCAAAAAGTTATGGACAGATTTTGATGAAATTTTCAGGGTTTGTTGGAAATGGGATAAGGAAGAAATGATTAAATTTTGGTGGTGATCGGGGGTGGGGGGGCCCACGGGGGGGCCCATTTCCAACAAACCCTGAAAATTTCATCAAAATCTGTCCATAACTTTTTGAGTTATGTTGCACACTAACGGACAGACATACAGACATACAGACAGACAGACAGACAGACAAACAAACAAACCCTGGCAAAAACATAACCTCCTTGGCGTGAGGGGGCCCACGGGGGGGGGGGGGGGGGCACTGATCAGCCTTGGCGGAGGTCTGCGCTCTCCGAGTGCTTCTAGTTTTTTATCAATTACTTGAAATTTCAGGTGACTCCATGCGGGGTCCCGACCCCAAGGTTGAAAAACACTGCTTTAACCCCTGATGTGTCTGCAGTGATCAATTTGAAAATATGGTTTATTTTAACCCTTTAACCCCTGGGACATGATTCCAGGTAAAGGTTAACCCTTAGTGGGCTGAGCCTATTTTGACCGTTTTTCAGTACTTTTGATTTTGCCTTTATATACTATAAAAGCAAATGTTTCCTACACCCATGTTTGGCATCTCTTTTTTCAGCACAACTTCATCTATCTCATCTGTCTTTTATTTTTTCACTTTAACTTATTATATCAACACAAAAGGACAAAAAACACACAAAAAATATAAAATCCGATTTGAAAAATGTATATAGTTTATTGCATAAATAACACAAAGATGCTTAACAAACCTTTTTGATTTTTGATGAAATTTTGATGAAATTTTCAGGAAATGTTGATACTGGCACAAGGAATAAATGATTACATTTTGGTGGTAATCATTTTCTAGATTATTTTGTTTGTAATTTTCAGTCATATATTGACTATTTTTGTTTAATTTCTTTTCAGATCTATTCAGATTTTTTTTTTTTTTTTTTTTCATTTTTTTGATAGTTTGAATTTTTTGACACATGGTTGAACTCTAATAAACAATTACACGTTCAAAACTGTAAAAACACAGTAAACCCCTGAGCCCTAATTCCAAGTAAAGGTTAAAATATTAACCCTTTAACACTTGGGACCTTATTTCTGTTGGGAATCTGGGTCTGTTTCAGGTTCATTAAAGCTGCTGTGAGTATGTGTTTGTGTTCCTTTTCTTCAGTGGTTTTGTTTTACTGTGTGTTTTAGGGTCAAAACAGGTGCAACAAGAAAAGCCCTCGGCAGACCTGAGCCAAGGCAGATCAGCCACTTTCCCCTGCTGATCACCACCAAAATTTAATCATTTGTTCCTTGTGCCAGTATCAACATTTTCTGAAAATTTCATCCAAATCCTTCCATAACTTTTTGAGTTATCTTGCACACAAACACGCAAAAACACAAAGCAAAGTGATCACAATACCTCCTGACAGAGGTAATAACCTCCAGTGTCCTTGGCAGAGGTAATAAGCAAAATAAGGAACAAAAAACAGCCAAAGTGATCAATAAAATGAACAAAAATGAATAAAATATTTACAAAATAATAAACATGAAAGAATATGCCAAAAAATGGACTAAAATGAAGTAATAAAATAAAATAAAATAAAATAAACAGCATGCATTTGAATTTGGTCCCAGTAGTTTAGTTTTGGGCTCTTTTTTTTTCTAAATCAGTCCAGCTGCTTTTTAACACCTGGTTTAACTCCAAAAAGCAGTTACAAAATAAACCAAAACAGCCAAAAATGATCAATAAAATTAACAAAAATGAATAATAAACCAACTAAGTAATAAGTAACATGAACAAAATAAGCCACAAGTTGAACAAAATTGAAGAAAAAAAATATGAAATAAAAACAAAATGTAGAAAAACAAAATAAGCAACTAAATGAACAAAAATGAATAAAATATTTACAAAATAATAAATAACGTAAAATAAAAATGCAAAAAAATGTCTAAAATATTTTTTTTTATTAAAACACTAAAGCAGGATTATGTGGTATATTTTGCTTTTTGACACCTGGTTGAACTTCTGTAAAGCAGTTCCACAGTTAAAACTCATTGGATTTTGTTAGTTTTTGAATTTTTTTTTCTTACTTACTTTTGTTCTTTTCATTCACTTTGTTGATTTTGGTTTATATTTGTTCATTTCTGTCTACTTTGTTGCATATTTTTTGCTTTTCTTTGATCATTTTCTAGATTATTTTGTTCATTTTCATTCATTTTGTTTTTTTGTTGCTAATTTTCATTCTTATGTTGACAATCTTTGTTTAATTTCTTACATTTAGGAAATATTCAGATTTATTTTTATTTATTTATTTTACTTTTTTTGATAGTTTGAATTTTTTTAACATCTGGGTGAACTCCAAAAATCACTCAAAACTCTGTAAAAACACAGTAAAAAAAAAAAAAAAAAGAAAGAACAACAATAAACAGGAAAATCACCACAACACTGGAAACAACAGTAAAAACAAAAAAACAGAGGGAAACATTGTGGAAAAAAAAAAGTCCAAACCGTCTATTTTTATAGTGAGTAGGGCTGTGTATTGGCAAGAATCTGACAATACGATACAAATCACAATACTAGGATCACAAAACGATATATCATGATACTGTTAAAAACACTTTATTTTTTTTGTTTGTTTCTTTTTTAAAAATGATTATTTCCTTAAAGAATGGAATAAATCAGAAATCTGCACAAATACTAAACACATTTTTATTTGATCCCAACAGGATCTAATGTTATATCACAAAATGTTCCTGTGTTCAAACTGAAATTCTGTTTTACAGACATTACAGTTTAAGATCCTGTTCAAATGTTCATATTCTATTAGTTCAGAACTAACACCAGAACAGTATTTTTGTGCAATCCCAACAAAGGAACTAATATTATTTAATAAAAGAGTGTTAAATAATAATAAATAAAATATAAACAAAAAAGAAAAACAAAAACACAGATTAACCTCCACAATATCTGCATTTGAATAAATACTTAAAAATGTTGATACAGTACTTTTTAATATCAATACAGTATTGCGAAATGAAATACCACGATATATTGCAGAACCGATATTTTCTTACAGCCCTAATAGTGAGTTGGTCTCACTCACTGCTCTGTGTTTTACCTCCCATTCTGCAGGGGGTAGGGCTTGAACTGAGCATGCTCAGACATCTATGGAAAGAACATGGTCTATTCTATCAACACGTTTTGAGATTTTTCTTAGTGATCAAACAGTTGAATTTTTATGAATCTTTCAATTAATCCTACATTCAGAACGCTCACCGGTGACACATCAGGGCTTAAAGGGTTAACTTTTGGAGTATTCTGGCGTCCACTGTGGCGTCGGTTGTTTGCGCTGCCGGTGCTTTGTAATCCGCCTTCTTCTGCCGTTGTTTCTCGCCGTGCCCTTGTGTTTTTGCGTGTTGACCTTGGTCCAGACAAAGTGAGACTGAGATGCACCAGAGCGCTCACACCGAGCCTCATTAAATTAAAGCTCTGTTGGAAGAGGGGGCTGAAATAATGCCGTCACGCCCGTCGTCTGGGCCTGTTTGTCATCAGAACGAGGCCCGTCCAATCCTCCTGTTGTTTCTCACACATTTAAGTGAAATGTATTTTAGGTCCGTTTTCCGTCATATTTACTGGTCAACATCTGTTGGAATGACTTCAGTAACTACAGCGTCTGTTAAATCTATGAGTTCCAGAAGTCAGAGCAGAACTGGGAAAGAACCCTTTGAACCCAGAAAGACCCAGAGAGGGATTTAACACCATTTACTCCAATATTATAGTCTGTAAATTAATAAAAAATATATAAGATAAAAACAAAATGTAGAAAAATAAACAAAATAAGCAACTAAATGAACAAAAACAAATAAAATGTTTACAAAATAATAAACATGAAAAATATTCAAAAAAACAACTAAAATGAAGTTAAAAAAAAAAAAAAAGACTTAAATAAGCAACAAGTATTTGAATTTGGACCCAGTAGTTTTAGTTTTGGGTGCTTTTTTTTTTTTTTTCTAAATCAGTCCAACTGCTTTTTAACACCTGGTTGAACTCCATAAAGCAGTTACAAAATGAACCAAAACAGCCAAACTGATCAATAAAATGAACAAAAATGAATTGTAAACCAACTAAATAATAAATAACATGAACAAAATAAGCCTGAAGCTGAACAAAATTGACAAAAAATGACAGAGGAGGTTTTACTAATGTTAATATTCAGAAGGGTAGTTGTCATAAATATGTCTGTGTTATTGGAATTATCGTCCTACTTATAATACTGTGTGTGTGTGGGGTGATCTGTGCTGCGTATACCTCACAATGTATATTCGTGAGACGGACCATGAAAATGAAACTTAACGCTGATTTATCTTTTCTCTACCTCCTGAAGCTTCATCAGCTTTCATTTCAGGGGTCGGAATGTTTGTCCTGGACTATTTTATATTCAACATATGTAGAGTAAGTCTAATGCAATGGTGATGATTTTTTGTCTGAAATGTCTGGTATGGTGGCATGGATTTTGCCATGGCGCTGCGCCACAGCAAAACCTTACCAGCAGAAATGCTGGTGGTACATGCTCGTACCAAACCGTGAGGGGCGAACCGTTCGCTACTGTGACATAGGCTGGCCGTTTAGTGGTTGGAGGTAAGTGAATTAAGGAAGGAGAATAGGCAGAGGCAGGAGATGGCGTGGTCCACATTTTAAAAAATATTTTCAATAATCCTTATTTCCAAACGAAATGCAGGTGCTAAAAAGTGCAAAGGCTAAAAACGTGGAAATGCCAAAAAAGTGCAAGTGCAGGTGGAGGCTGGAGCAGCAGCGTGTTCTCCAGCAGCAGAACCCCAACTGATGGAAACTGGCGCCTTTTATACTGTTTAGCCAACTGGATAAAACCACTACAACTCAACAGGGGATTTACAAATCTATATAAATGGTTAAAACTAATCTAAAACCTCTATAAATCAAACCCACAACCATAACCTATATAAAACCCAAGCTATATACCAAAAAACTCTAAACTCAAACACCACAGATAAATAGAAACCCATAAACCAATCAAATGTAACTCCTGGCTCCCCTGCACATTTCCCTGCCTCGGTCCAGTCCGGAACCTTTTTAAGGGCGGTTGTTCCTGCGGGGACTCTTTTCACTGACGGACCTGGACACAAGGACAGGGTAAGTACAAACACTAAAACACCATTCACTAAACACTTTCAAATCCACTAACACACAGACACTAAACAAAGTTAAACTTAAATATTGCACATTTAAATTACACCACATCTGTTTGGGATCTAATTTACGTCTCCCTTTTCCTCCAGGGCCAAGCAGTCATCAGTTAAAATGTTAGTGCCACTGGATGTAAAAACTGAAAAGGAAAGACTATAAAATCATCAATTAACTACTTTAAAACCAATCGTGCAATTATTTTCTATGTGCAAATATGTTTGTTTAAAGTGCTGTGCTCAGGGCTCGTGACTGCGACTGAATTACGGTCGCATGCGCCTGAGAATTTCGGTAGTGCGACTGTTTTTGAGATTACGATCGCACAGTGCGCCAATAAAAAAATGAGCGAAAATTAATACGTGCGCCTAGAATAATGGCTGCAGAAGTAACTCGTCAGCTGAAAATAAACAAGCTCCACGCCCCGCTGACTGAAGCGGAAAATCTAGTCCCCGCCCCCTCGCGTGCGCATCTCTGCGGATGGTCCAACACTGCATGACTTCGATGCACTGCCAGCGGTCAGGAAGTACCTACACTCTGGCACCAGGTCAAGGAGGCCTGACTTCAGGCGTGGTGTAGACCACAGTGACTAAGGGCCTTTAGGCCATGAAATAAAAAAGTTGGTTGTTGCAAATAATGGTGTGATTCGTCTTTCTTCTCCAAGAACCAACTAAAGTATATACCACACATTGACAATTGTTTTGCACCTGTGTCAATGTAAGCTTTTTCTTTCATACTCTATTCAAATACTTTATTCTAGGTTGTTAACATTGCTTAAATACATATAGGAATTAGGGCTGCACGATTAATCGATTTTAAATCGAAATCGGATTTTTTAATTAGGACGATTTTTAAAAAAGGGAAATCGTAAAATCGATTTCATCTCTCTCGTGCCTGCGGGCCGTGCGCTTGCGGGCTCCCATAGGCTCCTCCTCCTATCAGTGACAGCGGTCTGTCACAGAACTCCGTGCAATGGCCGGACTTTAAATGTGTTCATGAGCCCGCAGTACTTATACCAATGTAAGCCGTGGCTTCACGCACGGATCCCGCAACTGAAATAGAACTGCATGCGGATCACTCATCTTTCGTTGTCCCGGATCCGTACCGTACTGTCTTCTTCCGATCCGGGTCCGGGTCTCGGGGTCATCAGCCTCAGCAGAGGAGCCCAGACAGCCCTGTGCCCACACACATCCACCAGCTCCACAGATAGAATCCCTCCAGCGTGTCCTGGGTCAGTCTATTCCACGCAGGGATCCCTCAGTTTAAACAGAACCGCATGTGGATCACTTATATTAACCTGGTCCACGCACGCACGCACGACTGATGCCTGTCACTGACTTACATTGGTATCACTTCTGTGGGCCCAGATACCCAGGAAAAAATAAATAAATAAATAAATAAATAAAAAAAAAACAACAACAACACACACACACACATATATATATATATATATATATATATATATATATATATATATATATAAAATTTAAATAATTAATTTAGTCCTCTTACTTGCTAAATTTTTCATTCACAAATGTAAGTTCTGTAACACAAAAACAAATATTATTTATTTTTTGAAAGATGTTGAACTTTATTTAAAGCTGTTAGATAGATCTGGAAACAAAAAGGCTATAAAAAACATAAGTATTTGCTCTGATTTGGACATTGTATTATAGTGTATTCCCCCTGGCAAACTTCTGTTATTTTCTTGTTGCATACATTGTTTGTATACTCTATTTCATTCAATAAAGATTTAATTAAGAAAAAATAAACTTCTGGGGGTTCATCACGTGATACCATCACAGATTTGAGGTCAGAGCAGTGCCTTGCATTGTGGGCTGCTCACGAAAACGACGTGCTGACTTCTGTTGTCTTTTGTAGTTTTACCCAAAAATCGAAATCAAAATTGAAAATCGAGTTTTTAGAGGAAAAAATCGGGATTTTTTTTTTTTTGCCAAAATCGTGCAGCCCTAATAGGAATATTACTTGGTATGGCCAAGAGTTTTGCTTGTTCTCCAAATTTTTTATATAATAGTGGTGCGCCTAGATTTTAGCCTGTGCTCCTAACTTTTTAGGGTTAGGAGCACAGTGCTCCTAGGTCAAAAAGTTAATTTTGAGCCCTGGCTGTGCTATCAAAAAGCTACATGTGCAAGTTAAAGTGCTGAAGTGAAAAAGGTGCCTGCATTTATACTTAACAGCTGTTTGTTACAGCTACGATGGTATGACATGTACCGTTGCCCCCCTAGTATGTTGGTTGTTGCAATAGTGCAACTTTAGCACTTAAAGGGTTAATGAATAGAGGCCAAATAGTGGCTGTGATCTGGATGATCCTTGAGAAGTTACAGAAGTTAAAAACCCTCTGGGCATAAAAAAAAAACGACAGAAAGAAGAAAAAGTTAAATCCGTGTTGAGGTAAAGGTGAGTGTAAATAAGATTCAAAGGGAAGACGATGAACACAGGCCTTCACAGCAGCTCCTGAATAGGGATGTACCGATACCAGTATCAGGCATCGGTCTGATACTGAGCAGGTGTATGAATACTCGTACTCGTAAAAGTGCTCCGATACAAACACACCGATACTATTTGACGGCAGCGTGACGTTCACCTCATAGTGGGTGGAGATTTTTAAAAATAAACGACGGTGACAAAAGTAACAGTGACTGAAAGTTACGTTAAAGACACAGACGGATACGGATGGAGCGTTCTGTCCATCCTCTGTGTACATTCCACACGTAATTTTGTCCGTCTTCTGGGAGCTAGTGGATGCGTACCCAGAGCCATGTAAAGATCATCATATTATCTTATATGTAAGGCTCAGTGCAAACGCAGACGGAGGAGCAGAACCACTGGGAACCGTAGAGGTAGAGGATCTGTTCAAAGAGCGACTGAATTCAAGAAAAACTACTGACACATTTATGACAACTACCCTCACCAATGTCAACATTGGTATCACAGTAGTGTTACCTCTGTCATTTCGTCTCAAAAAACTTTCCTCTTCTTCGTGGTATTTGTCCAGTATGGTTAATTCAGAGCTTTTTTATGTATTTGCTTGTTTGTTTGTATGCATGTCTGTTTTTTCTTTTTCCTGTATTTAATGCTGGGTAGCTGAATTTGTTCTGTAGGACAGACATTAATAGAAGCATTCTGCTTCTGCCTTTTCAGTCTCTAACCTGTGGGTAATGTTTGTGGTGTTGACACTGGTTGGATTATGTGCAAGGTTCTAATAGTTTTGGATTTTTCATTCTAGTTTAGTTTTATTTAGTTTTTACTTTTTTCTGTAATTCAGTTAGTTTTAATTTGTTTTTAGAGCAGGTTTGCTAGTTTTTATTAGTTGTCTTTTTTTTTTTCTAAATGCTTACTTTTAGTTTAGTTTTAGTTTTTTCATATCTCTTCTTCTCTGTTGCCATATTCAAATAAATCCCAGACAGGATTCTGCTGCTTTCTCCCAACTTTAGTCTCCATGTTTCCAGGTAGAGTGGGGACCAGAAGACGACTGGAAATCACAAGTAAACACAAGTGATGGACCGTGAAGTACCATATTCTGCTGCTAGCTAAAATTGCTTGAGCAAAATAAATCACTTTTGTATCAATCTGACATTGACAAAGACGAAAACGAAGGGAATTTTATCCATAATTTTTATACATTTTAGTTAGTTTTGTAAACACACAATACAGTTTCAGTTAGTTTTTTTCTTTTAATTATAGTTTATTTATTTCAGTTAACGAAAATGTTTTTTCAATTGCAGTTTTCATCATTTCGTTAGTTTTCGTTAACAGTAATAACCTTGATTATGTGATGACTGAATAAGGAATTTCATCATCATCATCATCATCAATCTGTCAAAGACCCCTGTTCAGAGTTTCGGTTCCAAACCCGATGCTGCCAGTTCCGACTGGTTTTAATGAAGCCAAAAAAATGGACAAAACGAATGCAGCAAAACACAGGCAGCAGCTATAATCACATCTTCTTTTCTCTCATGTCTACTTCCCCCACTTTACACCCCCCCCCTTGGCGCTGCATCCACCCATCATGGTGATTTAATTGAAATAAACTGTTTTGGATCCAAAAATGTAATTAGTGAGTTTGTCTCTTGTTGAGTGGAGTTCTTCATAAAACTGCTTGCGAAAACATACAAGTGAAAATGATGACAGCGTTCATCCATTATGTGGTGATCACACGCCGAGCGGACGTAGGTGGAGGGAAATTTGAATTTTCATGAAAGGGTCCCGTTTTAATAAGTATCAAAAAGAAGGTAATATACCAGTCCAATCCATCTATTTAGCATGAAAATGGCTCGGGCTAATGGCTGACTGAATTAAACATATTGCCGTTGTCACTCTTGATTCCGTCTATATTTCATCATCTCTTTATTCGTTTTAATATCCTCATTTTAATCACAGAAGCATTAAAAACAGTGAAGCTTCACAATATTATCAGAGCGTAAACCTTCACGGACTTTACATCTGCACATATTAAAACTATCAGCTGATACTTTTTTTTTTTTTAATTTTACGGCGACAGTTCTTTTATGGATTTTTTTTTTTTTTTTTGGGTCAGATTTGTTATTTGGACCAAGTGTGATTGAATAAGTTTAGTTTGTGTTGAATTTAATAAGAAAAAAAAAAGATCCAATATTTAGGATCAGAAACTGATAATTGGAATAATTAAAATTCAGTCTGTTTTTCTTGTGTTTGACTTATTCGGTGTTTTATTTCCATATACAGAAGGTTTCATTTCCGAAAGATAGAGAAACAGAACTGTCATGATTGTCACGATCAAATTTGATGTCCTATTGTTATATAATTTTTCTATTATATTGTTCTGGGTTTGTTTTGTTGACACTAGTTGCTTTTCCATCAGACATCTGCGCAAAACTTAACCGATATTTACTAAATGTTGAAAAAAAAACAGAGGTGCGTCATGTCAGTTTTTCCAGTAAATCACAAATACGATGATTTGTTTATTATCGTGAGATGACACAAGAAGTCATTCCCGAAACATGGTGACGAATGTAAATATGGTGTTGATTTACAGATATATTCTCTATTATTATTATTATATATTACCCCTCTATCTCATACTAAATTTAAACAATGATGGGGTTTCCTGGTGTGTCCACACATACCGCGACATGTTGTTTCTTCTTCGTTTTTGCTTGTTGTAACGTACATCAACGTCCGTTTTTTTTTTCAATTCACCAGGCTGTAGTTGCGAAAAATTGGTCTTTCCATTGCAGTTTTGCGTGATACACCAATTGAGCTATGCCTGAAAAACCACCTCTTGCCAGCGCAAAAACTTTTGAGAAAATGAGACTTTTGGCGAAATTGTCGTTTCTTCCATTAGGTAAATTTATACGCACAAGTTATATTTGCGCTTTTTGAGGGTCAATGGAAAGCAACTACTGTCACTTTATTTACTTGGACAACACAGATAAAAGGGCAGAATAATTTTGAGTGGGCATTTTCGTAAATTCGTCCCAACGTGCATTGTGGAGCTCCTTTTCCCACAATGCATGTTGCGATGAATTTCCGAAAATGCCCTGGTGACCTAGCGGCTCTGTTTGTAAACAAATGGACTGTTTTTGGTGGAGTACACTTGGAAACTGTTCACCGTGAGGGAAGAGATTCAGGTGTGCAATTACGGAAAGACGAATGGATTCATGATACTGAGGATATGAAAGTCCTACGCAGCTTTAAGTGTTTTTGAATGTCCCTCTTCTGCTGCTGTCGGACCAAAACAGACAAAACACCCACTGGATCTGACAGCTGTAGGAGAGAGTGAGGAACTGAAAACACAGTGGACTGATCTACACCTCTGCTTCTGCTGCTTCTTTTTTTTTTTTTTCTTCTTCTTCGTCTTCATCTTTTTCTTCATCTTCTTCTTCATCTTCTTTTTCGTCTTCTTTTTTGTCTTTTTCTTCTGGTTCTGCTTCTTCTACGTCTTCATCTTCATCTTCTTCTGCTGCTTCTTCTTCTACGTCTTCATCTTCGTCTTCTTCTTCTACATCTTCATCTTTGTCTTCTTCTTCTGGTTCTGCTTCGTCTTCTTCTTCATCTTCTTTTTCTGGTCCTGCTTCTTCTTTGTCTTGTTTGTCTTCTTTTTCATCTTCTTCTGGTTCTGCTTCTTCGTCTTCATCTTTGTCTTCTTCGTCTTCTTTTTCATCTTCTTCGTCTTCCTTTTCATCTTCTTCGTCTTCATCTTCTTTGTCTTCTTCGTCTTCATCTTCTTTGTCGTCTTCATCTTCTTCGTCTTCTTCTTTGTCTTCCTCTTCTTCTTTCTCTTCTTCTTGGTTTTTATGGCGGTTGGCACGGCAACAACATGCACTGTTTACTAGTGAAATGCACTAAATCTAAGCAATTTAGATGTATTATTATGGGCTGTATTTATCAGTGAAAACTTTAACTTCAACTTTTTTTGTGCATTGCCCCCAAAAAATAAAAGCATCTGAATCACATCAGAACAAAATAAATGATCGAATTTAACATGAAAGGGCGTCTGTCTTAGTCCGTCTTCTCTGTCCGTCCACGCCGTCCCTCTGATCTTAAATTTTCCTTCCTCCTCATTAGCTGCAGATCTTTGGGAAATTTCTCAGCGCGAGGACGGAGGCATTTTATCTCCTCGCATCGGCGTCGCTCTTGTTAAATGTTAACAAATTGCCAGCTGATTAACACGTCAGGAAAAGGAGCGTCCGCGGCTCAGGCCTGTTTCAGATGCTCCACAATGACGCTACAAGAACAGAGAGATAAGAAACGGAGAAAAGGAAAATGAATATCCCTTTGAAACTGACAGTGGACGAGCTAAATTACTATGCCGCCGCCGTCGTATCTGCGTGTCGGACCAGTCGTGTTGATTGGGATTTCTCCCCCGAGGTAAAAGACCCTCTGACAGGATTCAAGGCTTTAGTCGACCGTCAGACGCCTGTCGGTAATTTGTGATTACAGCACAAGCAGAAGGGGCGGCGGGGATTAATTCAATCCAACACGCAAATCTGATTCCCCACATTTGCATATTAATGAGAAAAAACCTTGAGTGTTTTTGGCAGGTGGCAAAGCAGAAGACGGTTAAAAGTTGGGAATTTGGGTATTTACAGCTCTAGTGTGTGTGGCCGGTTGAGGTCAGTTTCTGCTTTTGCATGTATTTGCATGTATTTGCATCTAAATGACGCCCGTGTACTTCCAGGAATTTCAGCAGCGTCGTGTGTCTTTGGAGACTGAGCTCATGAAACGGAGTTGTATGTCACATCAGTTCTTATGGCATTTGGTGAGAGATACGTACGCAGTTTGGACCTGTCGCGTGTTATTCAACGCCATTTGATCACAGGTCAATTTACGCCAAAGTCTCTGGTTCACATAACCACTAACCCTAAACCTAGCCCTAACCCTAAAACAAACCCTAAAACTAGCCATAGCCCTAAATCTAGCCCTAACCCTGAAATTAACACTAGCCCTAACCCTAGCTCTAACCCTAAACCTAACCCTAGCCCTAAAACTAGCCATAGCCCTAAAACTAGCCCTTACCCTGAAACTAACCTTAGCCCTAAAACTAACCCTAACCCTAGCTCTAAACCTAAAACTAACCCTAGCCCTAATATCAGCCATAGCCCTAAAACTAGCCCTTACCCTGAAACTAACCCTAGCCCTAAAACTAGCCATAGCCCTAACCCTAGCTCTAACCCTAACCCTAAAATTAACCCTAGCTCTAAAATTAGCCCAAGCCTCAACCCTAGATCTAACCCTAAAACTAACCCTAGCCCTAAAACTAGCCATAGCCGTAACCCTAGCTCTAACCCTAAAACTAACCCTAGCCCTAAAACTAACCCTAACTCTAGCTCTAACCCTGAAACTAGCCTTATGCCTAAAACTAGCCCTATCCCTAACCCTAGCCCTAAATCTAACCCTCACCCTAAAACTAGCCATAGCCCTAAAACTAGCCCAAGTCTTAACCCTAGCCCTAACCCTAAAACTAACCCTAGCCCTAAAACTAGTCCTAGCCCTAGCTCTAACCCTCAGTGTGTGGTATTTGACTCGTCGGTTCATGTTGGACAGGGGTTAATAACAGTGTGAACATACACATGAAAAGCTTATAATGCAAACAGATAACGTCAATTAAAGGTGGCGTGTATATTTACACGAGTCATGATGTTAGGTTGAGCTTTTATTGTGTTACAGTTTAAACACTGATCAACAATTAGTACGATTGTTGTTTTCTGCTCAAAACGACAGGACCAGGACACGTTTGATCCGGAGTTTGATCCGGAGTTTGACCCTGGAACATGAGTCAGAATCAGAATCCTGTTGAGGTCCAGCACACACCATCCCATAATGAAAAACATAATAAATACCAAAAAAAAAAAAAAACAAAAAAAAAAAAAACAGGCAATAATTTAGTAATAAAACAAAATCAGAGTTTAAGAAAATTTTTGAAGTGCAATGTAGTTTATCACCAGCAATTTTTTAAAAAAGTTGATTAGATGATAAATTAAATACTGCTAATCACCAACACAAACATGTCTCTGCACACCTATGAACCGTCCGCCTACACTTTGTACCATGTGACTACAAATGGAGAAAAAGTTCCAATGAATTAATCGCAGTTTTACTTGAGTTTAACTTCCGAGCGTCTCGTTTTATTGTTTTATTTATTGGATTTGAGGTGACAATATACAGGTGTATGGAGGTGAATATATACAGGTGTTTGATGCCTGAATTGAAATTTTTGGATTTTGGATTTTTGTCTTTTTAATAAATTCTTGAAAATTTTAAGTTAAATTCTTGTTCGTCCCATTTCTCGGACTCTATTCGCCCAATTCTTTTACAATTTTACACACATGTTCTTTATCACTAGTAGAGGTTTGTAGCACAGTTTGATACCTGATTTGAAATTGTTGCACTTTTTTTCAATTTTTTTTGACAATTTCAAGTTGGAAAAATTGTTCAACTGATTTATCGGACACTATTCACCCAATTCTTTTCTAATTTCACACACATGTTCTTTAGTATTAGGAGAAGTTCATTGTACAGTTTGATGCCTATATTTAATTTTTTTTTTGTAATTAAAAAAAAAAAAAAAAAAAAATCAACCTCAAAAATTTGTCCAGCTGATTTGTCGGCCACTATTCACCTGATTCTTTTCAAATTTTACTCATATGTTCTTTACCACTAGGAGTGGTCCATTACACAGTTTGATGCCTAAATTAAATTTTTTTTTTTTTTTTTTTAATTTTTTAAAAAAATGTCAACTTGGAAAATTTGTCCAACGGATTTATTAGACCCTATTCACCTGATTATTTTCCAATTTTACACACATGTTCTGTACAACTAGGAGAGGTCTACTGCACAGTTTGATGCCTGAATTGAAATTTTTGGATTTTTTTGTTTTTTAATACATTTTTGAAAATTTCAGCTTTCTGTTATGTCCATCCCATTTCTCTGGCCATGTTCTTTTTGGCCTTTTTTTTTTTTTTTTTTAATTTCAGCTTGGAAAATTTTAACACTATTCACCTGATTCTTTTCAAATTTGACACATGATCCAGTTCCACTCCCTTAACTGTTAATATCATCAGGGTAATATTTTATAATAATACATCCTGTGCACCAGATCAGAACCTTTGGTGGGCTGGATCAGAACCTTTGGGGGGCTGGTTTTGGCCCACGTACCGCCTGTTTGACACCCCTGCTCTAACGTAGAAGGTGTCATATTTTATTCTCCTTGTGCCTTTGTGTCTTCTGTGTGAAAACCTTTTATCCCAGTTGTGGGATAAATATGAACCACTAAATCCAGATTTTTCCTCCAGTTGTAAATGTAGTGGAATAAACGTCAACACGGTGACTCATCTAAAGTAAAAAAAATACTCGACAATTCTGCAGAAACGCAGAGGGCTCCACTTGATTACCAGGTTCCGTTTGATTGCTCATCATGTCTTTTGCTGCAGGAAATGAATCTAAAAATGGTTCCACGATGAAAACATTTGGCCTTGAAGTGTGTGTTCTTCCACTGGTGTGACGATCACCTAGAGTTATGTGTTTTTAAATTTTTTTTTTTTTTGTATTAACCCCATTGTACTCATCAGGACGTCCCTCTGGTCTTGGATGGACACTGTGGTTTCTGCCGTGGTTTCGTTCGTCCAGGTCTGGCGGCGTTGGTCTGTTTCAGCCTTGGGTAAAGCCTCGCTCTGGGTTCCATCGAATGTGGTCGTGGTTTATGATCCGCCGCTGCTGCCGGCCCATTAAACCCCGCCTCTTTTGTAAAGGTTGTCTGCCTCTTAAACGCCGTCATCTTTATGGATGTGTTTCTCTGCCTCCGTCCTCTTATGTGCAGAAATATGCGACACGGCTCTGGTTTAAATTCACTTCTCCGATAGCAGCTGTTTATTACGGCAGGAAAGAAGCTATAGAGAGAAAAAAAAAAAACAGGGGGGGTGAAATGATCCAGCAAATTAACCCATAAACACCCAGAGCTACTTTTATGTCAGTTCACACATGGAGTTTTCTCTATATTTAACCTTTCTTAAGTCATTTATCATCATTTCTTATAATATTATCCTCTGTATTTTGCATTTTTTTCACTGAAAATCTTGTATTTTTCTATATTTAATTCGTTAATCATGCAGATGTTCATGAAAACTCAAAGTAAAGTTGAGGTTATTATAATAAAAAAACAGAAAACTAAAGAAAAGGGGACTTTTACAGTAAAATCTATCATTAACTGGACATAAAAACAAGTGTGTCCACCCACTGTCATTTTACTTATTATTTGGTTGATTTGTAATTCATTTTTGTCAATTTTATTCATTACTTTGGGTGTTTTTAATTTATTTTAATTTGCTTATTTGATCCGTTTTACTTTATTATATCCGCCAAGGAGGTTATGTTTCTGCCAGGGTTTTTTGTTTGTTTGTTGGTTGGTTGGTTAGCAAGATTACTCAAAAAGTTATGGATGGATTTTGATGAAATTTTCAGGAAATGTTGATACTGGCACAAGGAAGAAATGATTACATTTAGGCGGTAATCGGGGGTGGGGGGGTGCTTTTCTAGTTTTTGTAATTTTTTTGGCTTATTTTTTTCCATATCATTTATTATTTTGTTGAGGTTTTTTTTTATTCAGTTTTGTTTTATTTTATTTGTTTGACATGTATAAACCCAGTGTGTCCATCCACTGTCACTGATCCAACTCCATGGGTTTTACTGGTGAATCAATGTTGTAGAAGATGACAGTGTTTCCACGGTAACTACAGAGCCTCTGAATGTCCAAATGGGTCATATCTCATGACCATGAAAAGATGAAGAACTGTATTTTACACCAACTATTTCCTCATATTTCTTAAATTTTCAGTTTGTGGCTTATTTTGTTGTTGTTGCTGATTTTTTTTTTTTTTTTTTTTCCCATTTTATACATATTATTGATTACTTTGGCTGTTCTGGTTCCTTTTCTTATCAATTTCATTAATTTTTTCTTAATTTTTGTTCAAGTTTTTGATGATTTTGTTGATTTTTCAACATTCTCTTGCCTATTTCATAGAGGTAGATTGATATATCAGCCGGCTGATATATCAGGCTGATATATAGATGTTTTTTCAGTATCAGCCATCGGCCTTAATTTTTTTTTCTGAAAGCTGATTTTTATTTATTTATTCATTTATTTATTTAGTTAGTTAGTTAGTTAGTAAAAATGTTATAAGATATATGTGATCAGGCAGCTGTGTGGGCAGCACCTGAAGTTCCATAAATGTTAAGAGTACTATTAATAGTTTAATTTATTTTACTGCATAAAAATCTCAATTGTCTGAGTGTTTCAATTTTATTTTACGGTGGTTTATGTGCTTTAGAAAAAAAAAAAATTGGCCTCAAAAATTGGCTGTAGGTATCGGCCATAGGCTGACCAAATTTATTTATATATTTTTTAAATTGGTATCAGCATCAGCCGTAGAAAAACCCATATTGGTCAACCTCTACTATTTCATAATTTTTTTCTTTAATTTTGTTCAGTTTGTGTCTCATTTTGTTCATGTTACTTATTGTTTTGTTGATTTATTATTAATATTTGTTCATTTTATTTTATTGTAGAAGATGACAGTGTTTCCTCGGTAACTACGGAGCCTGATAACCATGAAAAGATGAAGAACTGTATTTTACACCAGTTATTTCAACATATTTCTTCAATTTTGTTCAATTTGTGACTTATTTTGTTGTTGCGGATTTTTTGGAATTTTTTTTTAATTTGTTTTGTGCATGTTATTGATTACTTTGACTGTTCTGGTTCATTTTCTTGGCCATTTATTTAATTTTCCTTAATTTTTGTTAATTTTTTAAAATCATTTTCTTGATTTTTCAACATTCTCTTGCCTATTTCATTATTTTTTCTTCAATTGTGTTCAGTCTGTGCCTTATTTTGTTGTAGTTGCTGTTTTTTTTTTTTTTTTTTTAATTTGTTTTTTATTCATTTGTGCATTTTATTGATTACTTTGGCTGTCCGGGTTAATTTTCTTGGCTGATTAATTTTCCTTAATTTTTGTTCAATTTTTTGATTATTTAGTTGACTTTTCAACATTTTCTTGCCTGTTTCATAATTTTATTCTTCAATTTTCTTAAGTTTGTGCCTCATTTTGTTCATGTTACTTAATTTGTTACTCATTTTATTTTACTGTAGAAGATGACGGTGCTTCCATGGTAACTACGGAGCCTCTGAACGTCCAAATGGGTCATATCTGATGACCACAAAAAGACGAATAACTGTATTTTACACCTATTATTATTAATCTTATTAATGCATCAACAGGTATTAAACAGTTTAGATCAGTAGATGTTTTTGTTTTTTTCGGTGGGTGTTTGGGTCTTTATGGGTTCAATTCAGTTCTCCAATATGAGCTGTTTATTATGTTAAGGCTAAAACACCTCTGTGAGGTGGGGGTTGTGGGGTGACTGTTCCAGCATGAAATGATCCAGTAAATGACTGTTTCCTCCGTCCATCGCTCCACACACTCCCTAACACACCGCCGCCACCGCCGTTTCCCGCTCAGCCTCAGACCGTAGAGCAGCTGTAACAGTGGTCGCCTCGGTGATGGGACGCACCAATCACAGCAGGACAGACGCCACGCCGCCAGTGCAGAGGACGAGCTGCCGCCGTCCGCCATAAAAACACCAGTCGCTTCGTCACTCATCGGTGCATCGGTGTCACATTCACGGGGCTCCTCCACGGTTTCCGAGGCCGTTCCGTCCGTCTATATCTGGACCGTTGGGTTTTGCAGCGGCATTCTTGTGACGCTAACCCGCTGTTTGGATGATTCATTTTTTTTGCTTCCACATTATCTTTTACGCTCCTTTTGTGCAGAATCACCTTTGACATCAATTTCTGGCGGTTCATCATGGGTGGCTTTGCAGAGCCGCCGTGCCAATATAAATGTAATACACTGAGTAATAACTGCGGAGAAGTATTGATCCTGTGGGATTTGTGCGCGGTGTTAAGTACTCCATCTCATTGGCTTCAGCCTTTACATGACAGACTCTCTGTGTGTGTGTGTGTGTGTTGTGTTGTGTTGTGTTGTGTTGTGTTGCCGGCTGCACACCAGGGTTCTACAAAACTCAAAATTTCAGAATTTAAATCAATTCAACAAATAAATTTGTTGGATTCTTTGGCAATAGAAGAGAAGAGCTGTACAAATATTTAATAATAATAATAATAAAGTGCATTAATAAAACACTTTTCATTCAGCAGAATCTCAAAGTGCTACAGAGAAGACGGTCCAATAAAAAATAAAAATACTGTATCAGAAATAAAAGACTAGGTGAATAAAACAGAGCATCATGGTGGCCCATAAAAAGCCTGTCTAAACAGGAATGTTTTTAGCCCAGTGGGTCCCAGCCTTTATTAATCCTTGCCATCCACTAATCCTTGCCACCACACCATAAATTTCATACAAAAAAAAATCATCACCAGACTTATTCTACATAAGTATAATATATAATAGAACAGGACAAACACCCTGCCCACTCAAATGAAAGTTTACACAGAATCAGGAGATAGGGAAAAGGGAAATGAGCCTTCAGTTTACCTTTTACGTCCGCGAAGTACAAGCGGCACAGATCACTACCGTACCCCCCAATAGTATTATAAGAAAGCGTCCATGTTTCAAAATCATCTCCTATACATGTCCTTGTTTTGTTTCTCACTTTGTCATGACATATTTGGGGATAATAAGAGGCCTTTTAGGTTTATTAAGGTCAGACCTTTGTGATCAGAAATGTTCAGCTGCAGCTCAGTGGAACTGCCAACCTGGATGAACAAAGGCTACTGACTCTGTGATTGGCAGACAGGTGATGGGCGGAGCCTCAGAACAAAACACACAATGACAACAGAAACATCATTTGGGGGCTGACACTGAGCTTTTCCAATGTGAATATTCTGGCCTGACTACTACTGTCAGTGAGATCAGTATTTGAAATGAACAGGATTCCTTCGTGTCTCTTGACAGTCAAGGCCATTTAATAATTAGTGAAACAGAATTCCTACAGACTGCACCTTTAAGTGCATATAAACACATTAGATGTGATTGTTAAAGTGATCCAATTACTCCCAGGGCTGGGCCTTTCATGTTCATGTATGTATATTCAGTGTTTGCTGTATTATCGGGGGTGGGTGTCAAGGGAAGTCCACGTAGACCTGATTAGCTCTGAAAGCTGCTGGACCGAGCTGTGCTGCTGGACTCCATCCCCTACCTCCACCCTTCTAAACCCCATACACCCCACTGCTCCCCAGAGCTGCTAATGACTGCTAATTGTGTCGCAGCGGGGGCGTGGGGGTGGGGGTGGGGGTGGGGGGGGTGGATGCTAAAAACTAGATCTGACCATGCTGTCCTGGCATGGGCCCCGGCTGCCGGCTGGGAGGCCTGTGGCCCCTCATCTGTCAACTCCATCTATCAGGAAACTGACTCAACTTCTGTGTGTGTTTATGGGAACGATGCCTGAAAAACAATGTTTACATCATGGACGTGTTTACAGGGAACAGTCGATCTGTGTGCAGCGCTAAGCTAACAGCTAAAAACAGGGTCTTCAGAGCAATCGGCGTCCATGGACTCTGGAGTTGACTGAGGTTTATTAACTGAAAAAGAGGAGATACAGGGTGTCCACAAAAAAAAAAAAAAGTATTACAAAAACAGGAGATGAGATATTTTAATAAGATTTGCTCTGTGTAACGATAAAGACAAACTGTTTAAAACGTTAGTGAAAAATGAACAAAACAAATAAAATCAACAACATGAGAAATAAAATGTGCATAATTGAACAAAACAGTTTTAAAAAGGATGACGAAGAAACATGACAAAAATTTAAACACAAACCGTACAGAAAATGGAAGTGATTTCTAGTTTGTGACTTGTGTTTTCTGTCTAAAAACAGAGCTAAGCTAATAGACCTAAGCTAACAGAGCTATGATTATGAAGAACTTTATTTCAAACATAAGTAGGAACAAAATACAAAGGTGAATGAGAAACCACAAATTTAAACAGAACATTCAAGAATACTGAAGGCAACAAACCAACCAAAAAAGAAAAAAAAGGAAAAAAACTCACACAATTAAAAAAAAATCAAATAGTTAAGAAAAACAAACAAAAATGAGCAATCTAATAAATAATGAGCCATATACAGGGTGGGGAAGCAAAATTTACAATGAACATTTAGTTGTTTTTTCTCAGCAGGCACAACGTCAATTGTTTTGAAACCAAACATATATTGATGTCATAATCATACCTAACACTATTATCCATACCTTTTCAGAAACTTTTGCCCATATGAGTAATCAGGAAAGCAAACGTCAAAGAGTGTGTGATTTGCTGAATGCACTCGTCACACCAAAGGAGATTTCAAAAATAGTTGGAGTGTCCATAAAGACTGTTTATAATGGAAAGAAGAGAATGACTATGAGCAAAACTATTACGAGAAAGTCTGGAAGATACTATTAAAGAAGAATGGGAGAAGTTGTCACTCGAATATTTGAGGAACACTTGCACAAGTTTCAGGAAGCGTATGAAGGCAGTTATTGAGAAAGGAGGACACATAGAATAAAAACATTTTCTATTATGTGAATTTTCTTGTGGCAAATAAATTCTCATGACTTTCAATAAACCAATTGGTCATACACTGTCTTTCAATCCCTGCCTCAAAATATTGTAAATTTTGCTTCCCACCCTGTACATCCACAGAAATAAAAATGATGACATGAATGAACCTGTAGATCATTGTCCTCCACCATCACATTATTAATGATTTTAGTTTATATCAAATAATAAAAAATCTAATCTAGTCTGTTACAATATTATCATAACCACAATTATTCGAAGCTCGAACCAAAACACTAACTTTGACTTTCCTCAAGGCACTTCACTTTTAATACTCAATTAGATTGTTAATTGTGTTTGGCTCATTTGTATGATAATTACACAACACTGAAAATTTCATGATCGGGACCATGGGAGGTGTGGGAATTCCAGCGACGCGAGACATCATAAATTAATTGAATTGAATTTGGTGAATATTGAGAAGATGATTATATTATAGAGCACTTTATCAAAGAGAAAAGTTTAGAAGTTTCCATGTGGTAAAGCGGAAAATTTTAATACACAGAAATGCATCAAGATTTGTGTATTGAGTTAGGATTTAAAAAAACAGAGCTAAGCTAACGGAGCTAAGCTAACAGAGCTATAATGTAAACTATCAGCTGGTGCAGCAAGTGACGATTAGAATGGTGTTATTTTGACTGACTGTTAAAATAAGTGTTTATGAGTTTTGGTTTGATGAAGTAAACTTGATGAGACCATAAAACAGACGTGCAAATAATGAACTTTATACTTTATTTAGTGACTAATGAAGTCTGTGGAAACATAGGGTTGATCAGCTGATAGTTTACATTATAGCTCTGAATAATGAGCCAAATGGACAGAAAGGAAACATATCAACAATAATAATCATAATAAAATGAACAGAATTAGGAAAAGAATTGTTTTTAAATGAACAAAAATAATTTTATAAAGGAAAACAATTAAACACAATTAAGAAAAATAAACAAAAAAATGAGCAAAGTAAAAAATAAAATGGACAGAATAAGCCACATGAGCAACAGGATTTTTAAAAGAACAGGAAAACAGTAAAAGTAGCAAAAAATGAATAAGTAAAATGAACAAAACACAGCATAAACAAAATAAGAAGTAAAATTAGCAAAATTTGGAGTAAATTGTTTTTCAAAAGGATGAAAAACAATCACTCAACAAAAATTAAAACACAAACTGAAAAGAAAACAGGTGATTAGTGGTTTTCCTGTGGCTGTTTTCAGTCTAAAATCAGAGCTAAGCTAACGGAGCTAAGCTAACAGAGCTAAGCTAACAGAGCTATAATGTAAACTATCAGCGGATGCAGCAAGTGACGATTATAATAATGTTATTTTGACCAACTGTTAAAGTGTTTGAGTTTTAAGAAGACACCCTGATGAAACCATAAAACAGACGTGTGGAAACAATTTTAGTAATTTTTTTCCTCCTTTTCATTTAGTTTTGACATCTTTTATACAGTTTTACTAACATTTAGTCTGTTAAACCATCTATTGGTTTGGTTTTACTATACTTCAATCTAGTTTAATCGTCTTTCAATCTGATGTAACTATTAAATAGTGTGGTTTTACAATCTTTTAGACTTTTTTTTTTTTTTACTACATTTTTGGTCTGTTTTAACATCTTTTAGTATATTTTCACCATCTTTTATACTGGTTTTACCCAGTTTTGTCTGTTAAAACCATCTCTTAGTTTGGTTTTACTATACTTCAGTAAAAATAACTAAGAGTTTTAGTTTGAAGAAGAAAACTTGATGAAACCATAAAACAGGCGTTTGGAAACAATTTTAGTTTTATTGTATTCACCTTTTTGTTTAGTTTTGCCATCTTTTATACTGTCTGTTAGTCTGTTAAAACCATCTCTTGGTTTGATTTTACTATAGTTTAGTCTAGTTTAATCATCTGTAAATCTCATAGATAATTTGGTTTCATAATCTTTTGGACTTATTTTACTACATTTTCAGTCTGTTTTAACTTATTTTAGTTCATTTTCAGGGACAGTACCTCTAGACTGGCAGACTGGGGTGGTGGTCCCCTTTTTAAGAAGGGGGACTGGAGGATGTGCTCCAACCACAGGGGGATTACACTCCGCAGCCTCCTGGGGAAAGTCTGTTCCAGGGTACTGGAGAGGAGGATCCGACCGATAGCTGAACCTTGGATCCAGGAGGAACAATGTGGTTCTCGTCCTGGTTGCGGAACACTGGACCAGCTCTATACTCTCCATCGGGTGCTCAAGGGTTCATGGGAGTTCACCCAACCGGCCCACATGTGTTTTGTGGATTTGGAGAAGGCGTTCGACTGTGTCCCCCGTGGTATCCTGTGGGGGGTGCTTCGGGAGTATGGGGTCTGGGGCCCTTTGCTAAGGGCAGTCTGATCCTTGTATGACCGAAGCAGGAGTCTGGTTCGCATTGCCAGCAGTAAGTCAGACCTGTTCCAAGTGCATGTGGGACTCTGGCAGGGCTGCCCTTTGTCACCAGTTCTGTTCATAATTTTTATGGACAGAATTTCTAGGCACAGCCAGGGGCCAGAGGGGGTCCGGTTTGGGGACCACAGGATTTCATCTCTGCTTTTTGCAGATGATGTTGTCCTGAGCCTGGACCTTCAGCGTGCCCTGGGGCGGTTTGCATCCGAGCGTGAAGCGAGTGGGATGAGGATCAGCACCTCCAAATCCGAGGCCATGGTTCTCGACCGGAAAAAGGTGGTCTGCCCTCTCCGAATCGGTAGGGAGTCTTTGCCCTAAGTGGAGGAGTTCAAGTATTTTGGGGTATTGTTCATGAGTGAGGGAAGGATGGAGCGTGAGATTGACAGGTGGATTGGTGCAGCGTCTGCAGTGATGCAGTCGCTGTATCGGTCGGTTGTGGTGAAGAAGGAGCTGAGCTGAGAGGTGAAGCTCTGGATTTACCGGTCAGTCTACGTTCCTACCCTCATCTATGGCCATGAGTTTTGGGTCAGGACCGAAAGGACAAGATCCTGGATACAAGCAGTCCAAATGAGTTTCCTCCTTAGGGTGGCTGGGTGCACCCTTAGGGATAGGGGGAGGAGCTTGGAGTATAGCTGCTGCTCCTCCACATCCAGAGGGGCCAGCTGAGGTGGATCAGACATCTGTTCCGGATGCCTCCTGGACACCTCCCTGGGGAGGTGTTCCTGGGCATGTCCCACTGGGAGGCGACCTCGGGGAAGAGTTAGGACACATTGGAGAGACTATGTCTCTGGGCTGGCCTGGGAATGCCTCAGGGTCCCCCCGGAAGAGCTGAAGGAGGAGTCTGGGGAGAGGGAAGTCTGGGCATCCCTGCTTGGACTGTTACCCCTGAGACCCGACCCCGGATAAGAGGAAGAGGATGGATGGATGGATGGGTAGTTCATTTTCACCATCTTTTATACTAGTTTTACCCAGTGTTTGTCATCCACAAATAGCGGACGTTTGTGTGTAAAATGTTGACCTCAGTGTCCACCGACGACTTCTGATGCATTTCTAAGAAACTGGAGCATCTGGGGGTTTGATCTGCAATATGACCCCCCCGCCTAAATCCACTGTTAAGCTCTGTCCATCCTTCAGCCCCGCCAGCTGAATCCTTTAGTATCACCTTCAGCGCTCCTTTGACTCCGACACCTTGTTTGGACGGGAGCTGAGCGGGACAAAAACGAGGACATGTCTGAGACGCAGCGGCAGGGACATGCATCATCTGTATCCTTGGGCATTTTCCCTGAGTGTCAATTATAATGTCAGGGGTGTGAGAGATCAGCAGCCGGTGTGCACTGCAGCGGCGTATTTCATTTGGAAACGGGCTTTGACAGGAGGATAGAAAGGACTGCTGAGATGAAGAGGCTGACCTGTTTCTTTGTCCTGGCTTAGCTCTTCACACTATCGCTCCATCTCTCATTTCAGACCAGAAAATTTCCCCTCTTGTTTCAAACTCAATTTTTTTTCCCAAACTCCCTGTGTCAGCAGCAGCAGCCCCTGCATCCGCCCAGTTGCAAGAACTGCGTCCAATTAAAGCCTCATATCCATGCAGAAAAGAATCATTTCGTTCTCTTTCTCTGCTTTAGCTCCTTTCGCCCACTCCATCCATCATTAATATTATTTCCCCGCTTTCTCACTTACCTTTTCTCTTTCTCAATTATCCTGCCTCGTTAGAAAAACGGACATGCCTGAGATTAATCTGGAATAGAGCAATAATTAACCCGTAAAGACCCACCACTATTTTTGTCACTAGTTCCAAATGGGGTTTTTTCTTGTCTGTCTTAAGGGATTTAACACTATTTATTCTAATATCATAGTATAGATTATTATTCTTCCTACTCCTTTTCTTCTCTGCACATTCAGACACGTACTTAAAGATACATTTTTTACATTTAAATGTTATTTTGTTTTTGTCTTATTTTGCTTTGTTTGGTGTTTTGCATGTTCTAAATAAATAAAGATTATCTCCTACATTTTGCATTTTGTCAGTGAAAATTAGGTATTTTCTTATATTTAAATCACTGATCCTGGAGATGTTCATCAAGGCTGAATTGACAAAGAAGATCTTAATCCACAAAAAACAAAAAATGATAAAATAATTAAGAAATGATCATAAAATGAACAAAAAAACCATCACTTTCTCACAGCTTTATCTACAGAGCTATATAACCCACCACATCCTCATGTCATGTCAATAATTGGTATAAAATACAGTTCTTCATCTTTTCATGGTCATCAGATATGACCATATTTGGACGTTCAGAGGCTCCGTAGTTACCATGAAAACACAGTCATCTTCTACAACATTAATTCACCAGTAAAACCCACAGAGTTGGATCAATGACAGTGGATGGACACACTGGGTTTCTATATGTTAATAAATAAAATTAATAAAAATGAATATAAAAAAAAAACAAAAAAAAAACCCTACAAATAAAGACATAGACAAAAATAATTACTAAAATAAGGTAAAGAAAGGATAAAATTAGCAACAAAATAAAGAAAAACAGCCAAAGTAATGAATAAAACTCACAAAAATGAATGGGATATCAACAATACAATAAGTAACATGAACTTATTAAGCCACAAACTGAAGTAATTTGAAGGAAAAAAATGCAAAAAGGGCAACAAAATGAATATCAGTGGATTGAGACACTGATTTTTATGTACATTTTGTCCCTTTTTCTTCAGTTTCCTCATTTTTTGATATAATAACCATCAACTTCAATCTGAGCTTTAATGAACATCTACATGATCAGTGAATTATACAAAGGAAAATAACTGATTTATACTGAAAGACACAAAATACAGACAATATTATTATAATAAATGGTGGTAAATCAGTAACATTTTAGATCCGTAGCTGCTTTTTGTGGACGTTGGCTGTTTGAGTCTTTATGGGTTGAAATCTGAGTGTATTTTTAGATCTTTTTTTCCTATTTTTTCACCTTTTATCGTGTTTTTTCGTGGAGTCGAACCCCTTCCACCCCCCCACCTCTCCCAGCAGCAGATGGCTTCGGTCAGGGGTGGACAGGTAACAGACGACCCGCTAAATTCCCCCAAGACCACCTGAGTCCAGGTCCACCTTCCTCCACCTGCCCTTTGAACACCCCCAGCCCTGTCCTGCTCCTCCATCAGCCCCAGCACCCCACCCCACCCCACCCCCCCACCCCAGTGGTGCAGGCCTTCTGGATGGAGCAGATGGTAAGAGAGGGCCAGAAGGAGACGTCCTCTAACCTGGGAGTCCAGCCAGACCTGGCCCACAGCGAACGCCTCATGCCTGCCTAATAGACCTGGACCGGACTCGCAAGAAGAGTCTGCGTATTTGTGCGTGTGGTACTTTCACGTGTTCGACATTTCCGAGTCATGTGTGCAGTTGCAATTAGCAGCGTTATTGGAATACGTGTTATTTAAGCCTCAGACATTTTTTGGCAGAGTGCTAGAAAAGCCTTTGCGGATCTAAAGACGGCCAACAAGACCCAGAATCTGGCGCGTACAGAGTCTTTTAATTGGTTTCAATTAAAGCTCCAAGCCAGGACTTGCTTATTTTGGTTTAAAAAACAACAAAAAAACAACTTTAAATTGTTCATATAATGGTGTTTGGCATTTCCTGTGTTGGGTGTTGGATTGTAGTTGTAATTAAAAATATATTAGTGTTTCTATGGTAATGTGCACGTCCCTGGACTGATGCTACAGATGCGTGGTGTTCCTTCATAAACTGGTTTCACACACGACGAACCGTAACTGTGAACAGTTTGTAAAGAAGTTCATCAGTTATTTCCCTTTTATTTAGTTCTTCAATTAGTTTTTTTGGTTTCGGTTAAATTTTTGTTATCCTCCTCAGACCCAGCTATGGGTTTTCTGTCCACATTTGTGTACAAGAGTTTCACAACATTATAAAAAGAAAAGAAAAGAAAACTGTCCACCACAAAGGACATTCCATAAAAATTTTAAAAACTGCATCTGAAAAACTGTTGCATCATGATGTTTCCAATATACGCACTTATTGAATAATAAACAAAAAAGCTGGTAATTTGCTGACATTTCCTGGGTCTGAGGCGGTGAAAGAAAATGGTTTAGTTTCAGTTTTCTTCTTAACAGTCGACTGGTTTTAGTTAAATTTTATTGATAACTAGAAGCACTCGGAGAGCGCAGACCTCCGCCAAGGCTAATCAGTGGCCCCCCCCGTGGGCCCCCCCACCCCCGATCACCACCAAAATTTAATCATTTCTTCCTTATCCCACTTCCAACAAACCCTGAAAATTTCATCCAAATCTGTCCATAACTTTTTGAGTTATGTTTGCACACTAACGGACAAACAAACAAACAAACAAACAAACAAACCCTGGCAAAAACATAACCTCCTTGGCGGAGGCAATTAGCCCTTAGGGCTCCATGGTCACGGTCCCGTGACTGAATCACATGACATTTTCAACACGACGTCGTGTCTGAAGTCGGTCACATAGACCACTGGGGATAACTGTATTCGGAAGTTTGGACTTGAAACACTCTCCCAGTTTTTATTTGATGTTGATTGGTTTTACTATACTTTAGTAAAAATAAGCGTCTATGAGTTTTAGTTTGAAGACGAAAATTTGATTCCATAAAACAGACATGTGGAAACAATTTTAGTTCATTTTATTCACATTTTCATTTAGTTTTACTATCTTTTGTACAGTTTTACTGAGTTTTTGTCTGTTAAACCATCTCTTGGTTTGGTTTTACTATAGTTTAATCATCTTTAAATCTGATTTAACCATTAAATAGTTTAGTTTTACTACCTTTTTGAATTTTTTTTTTTTTAATTTTTGGTCTATTTTAACATGTTTTAGTATATTTTCACCATCTTTTATACTGGTTTCATCCAGTTTCCTCTGTTAAAACCGTGTCTTTGTTTGGTTGTACGATACTTTAGTAAAAATAAGCATCTGTGAGTCTTAGTTTGAAGAGAAAAACTTGATACCATTATACAGATGTGGAAATTATTTTAGTTAAACTTAAACTTAGTTTTAGTTAAGTTTTAGTTTTTTTAATATCTTTTCTCTTCTTCTCTGTCGTCGTATTCAAATAAATCCCAGACAGGACTCTGCTGCTTTCTCCCAACTTTAGTCTCCATGTTTCCAGGTAGAGTGGGGACCAGAAGACGACTGGAAACCACAAGTGACGGACTGTCAAATGTCGTATGGTGCCAACAGCTAAAATTGCTTGAGTGAAATAAAACGATTTTATATTGATCCGACATTGACAAAGACATAAAGGGGGCCCCGTGATCGTTGGTTGGAGCGGAGCGGGGTTGGGGGGTGCGTGCTCCGTGAATGTTGGTCGGGGAGCTGGGGGGGGTAGCGTAGCGGTCGGACATTGTCTCTTTACTATTCCTCTAACTCTGTACTCAGCCATAGGTGATAGTATGGATCCAAGTTATTATTACAAGAACGACCGGCTTCTGCGATTCGGCGGGTGGCCAGTTCCTTCACACTGCAGGTTCGAGTTTGAGGCCGGAGAACCTCCAACGGAGAAGGTTTTCCTCACCCTTCCTCCGCGTCCTTTCCGCGACAGAGCCGTCGCAAGTGAGACCAAGACAACCCCCCAGGGGGTCGCAAGACGGAGCCGCCCGCGGTTCCGCATACTCCCGGTCCTGCTCTGAAAAATCGATCTCATCCACTGTTAATCGATTACGCAAAATTAAAATGAGATCAATCTAAGATTGATTAAATCGATTTTTTTACCCAGCCCTATTAAGAACAGCAAAGTTACAGTTACGGTACGAATTGCAGTGTATGGGATGGTGCATAAGTCTCCACTGTGTTGGGTGACATGGAACTAAAACAACAAAACTCATGAATATACAAAAGAACAGCTGTAGAATAGCTGCCCATTATAGTGACCACTATGTATGAAAGGGTTAAAATGTGATTATTCTCCACTGTTGGTTTTATTCCAGACCTGAACGAACGCCTGTACATATTTTAACAGACAAACCTCATCTGCATGTGTAGGTGAGTTTGATCCCTGTGATATGATGGATGTGCCGGGTCCAGAATTATATTGAGTCGAAAACATGTGTCCCGGAGGAGGGGAATTTTCTCAGCGTAGCTGGCAGAGGATGGATTTCTCTAACAAATCTAACCTGGGAGTGTTCTCCGATCCTGCTCCGTGTGCCCGTCTGCGGCCTAATACCCCGAGCTTTGGTTTCAGGGCACCTTCAGCTGTAAAGAGACTCATATTCAGTCTCTATATTGAAGCAGAAAAACACTCCCCCGCTCACTGCTCACTGTTTTCCAAGTGTATTTATGGCTATTCCCTAAAATTCATTTAAAATGCATTAATACCACAGGGACAAAACTCAATGAGCTCAGCCTACTTTTCCTTTTCTTTTTTTCTTTTCTTTTTTTTTTCCCAGTGAGTCCAAACGGATTGTTGTTCTCCCCAGACACCGCTCCATCTCCAATCTCTTTCCTGTTATTAAATATTCAAATCTCCACCGCAATCACTCTGTTTAGTAAACACTCGGGGGACCTCGCCAAGACTATTAAAGCCGAGATGATTGCGATGCTTTGTTTTTGTTTAGTTTTCCTCTTTAATATGGCCGGCGTGCTAATTGCTAAAGGGTTGCAGCGCTAATTGTCGGACCATCGTGGAAACATTTCCCTATCACCTGACTTCCATCTGCACGTGTTTTTTTTTCTCTTTCTTTCTCTTGGATGTAACATTACTTCCCACTGAATATGCTCAGACACTTTCCGTTCTTTGATCTTTTTTGTTCTCCGGGTCTTCGCCCTCTGTCAGATGATTCAGACGAACATGGAGTTTATCTCTGTTTCCCTGTTTTACATCATTTATCATTTCGCTGTCGGTTCTCCATGGCGGCAGATTATTCCTCATCCGTTCTCCGGTGTCATGCTGTTTTTCTAATAAGCGTCGCGGTAATTTTCCCACGTTATTAATGGCGGCGCGCGTCGCCATCCGAGGAGCTCCAGCTGTGCGGAGGCGAGGACAGGATGGGCATCTTCACCAGGCCCTTTGTGCCACCGCCCCCACCACCGCCGCTGCCCGCCTGGGGACTGAGTATCCCTGCCCTGGAGGTGATGCTAATGGGAAATCTTAACTACATTTCCCTCCTTCCTACCCATTCTCACCTCCTCTCCCACCGGTGCTGTGGATATGAGCCTAGAGCAAACACAGGGCACTCTCATTAAGGGACTAGTGCTGGTATTAAATTCGCTGTTATTAGAGAGGCCTGCTTTCATTTCACTGGCACAGCAAACCACAGACACCCACAGGAGACTCCAGGGCCAGGACTAGATTACACTCATCCACTCATACGGCGAAGGCGCGTCCACGCGTGTGTTTGTGTGTTTAGCGCCGCAGCTATAAAAAGGTGTCGAGAAAAACAGGAGTCGGAGTATCCCTTTTTTATAAGCGCCAATTCCATCAAGAGACCACCGCTTTTAAAAATAATAGACTGTAATGTGGCCCAGGCAGAGGGCAGCGCTTTAATGGCAGGGTTCCCCCCGCTGTGTTTTGGCCTCGCCTCATTGGCTCCCTGGCAGAGAGGCGGGTCATTTTTCACATTACTGCTCACCCCCTGCCTGACGAGTCAAAAGATGGACAAAATCGATAGACATACGCCAACAAAGACTTTGGCTCCGCCGAATCAATGCGACTTATTTGATCAAAGACTGTTTCCGCACGGATGCCTTTTCAACGGCAGCGGTGGTTTGATATGGTCTGGAGGTGGTGGTTCACCGGGGTAGTTCTGTGTTTGTTCTACTTCCATTACATTTCAGCGAGGGTACTTTCTGAAAACAAAAGAGCTAGTAAGACTTTTACGAAAGTACATGTACGGTTGTAACTTAAGTAGACTTTTGTATTTGTCCCAGTCGACATA
Source organism: Sphaeramia orbicularis (assembly GCF_902148855.1). Classification (NCBI taxonomy): domain Eukaryota; kingdom Metazoa; phylum Chordata; class Actinopteri; order Kurtiformes; family Apogonidae; genus Sphaeramia; species Sphaeramia orbicularis. The sequence continues at coordinate 4,934,016 of NC_043964.1, forward strand.
CATGGGGGTGTAATTGGTGTTTTATGTACTCTTTAAGTTTGTTACTATTGGGCCTTTTCCGGTTCCAATCCAATCCATTTTTATTTATAAAGCACAAATTTAAACAAACACAAAGGTTTCCAAAGTGCTGTACAGTAAAATAAATGCAATAAAACTTGTGCCAATGTCTACATTTCCTGAAAATTTCATCAAAATCTGTCCATAACTTTTTGAGTTATCTTGCTAACCTCCTTGACGGAGGTAAAAAAAAATTACAATGAAACCTACAACGGTTTCATTATGATATAACTCTTACATCTCATTTGTATACATGTGTATACATATGTATACAAATGAGGTATAAGAGTTAAGTATAGAGAATAAGAATAATAAGAAATAAATTAAAGTGACATACCCATAATGAGCAAAATGACAGAGCCAGAAAAATAAATAGCTAGCCTATGTAATAAAAAACCCAGAATAAAAGCACACAAGGTAATTTAAACGGTAATACTAAACGTTGGGAATTTTACATTAGTTTAAGGAGTTTATCGTTACACCAGTAATCGTTACATCCCTACTTTCAGATCAGGATTTGGTGCAGAACATCTGGTCCAGTTCCAGTCTGACTGGTCTGTTTTAATGCAGGAGTAGATGGACCGTCAGTTGCATTATCTGGGTTTTAGAACTTCGATATCAGTCACGCTAACATGTTGGCATGTCCTTTTAAAGTCCAGTTTTAATTGGACTCATGCCATAGAGTGTTTTTTTTTTTTTTTTTTTTTTTTAGCTGTTATCTAAACCTACTGAATTTTCAATCAGTAAATGCGGATATAGACTTGTGGTGCCTTCATGTTGAAGCAGACTGGAGGAGTAATACGAACACACAGCAGTGGATTTGTGTGCAGGGTCAAACTTTTATGGTTTCAGTCAAACAAACATAGTTGTATATTTTTAGTACCGTGGTCCTGGTGTTGGTGGTGTCATATATGTATGTTTTATGTGTGTGTTTTATGTACGGGTTTAGCTCTGACTTTTACTACGTGTTTTATGCACATTTTTACTGCACAACAAACAGATCACAGTGGCACAAAACATGTAACAACAGGCATCTGGAACTGAGAAATACAGCATTTAACTACAAACAACCGGTCAAGACTCATTAGACGTTTTTCCATTGGACACATGCAAAATTTTACCGATATTTACTAAATGTCAGGAAAACAGAAGTGCGTAATATTGAATAGGCTACATTCAGACTGCAGGTAAATGTGGCCCAAATCTGATTTTTTTTTTCACCCATATGTGACCTGTATCCAATCTGTTACAGTTTGAACAGCACAAATCTGACCCAGACCACTTTCATATGCGGTCCTAAATCTGACCCAGACCACTTTCATATGCAGTCCTAAATCTGACCCGGACCACTTTCATATGTGGTCCTAAATGCGACCTGGACCACTTTCATATGTGGTCCTAAATGTGACCCAGACCACTTTCATATATGGTCCTAAATGTGACCTGTTGTTGCTAAAATGAAGAAACGATGACTTTGGGATGGTCTCAGGGAGTCTCCCCGATTCTTTATTCAACAGGGGTTTTATCCAGGAACATTACACAACATTTGCACATCTTTTCTACCATAAGAGGAATCTGACCATTCACTACATGCATGATGCGCTCCTTTGCTGAATATGATGTTACCAGATTAATGACTTTGTTTTGAACATAGTTTGGTGGGAATTTCCTTTCGTCCTTATTTTCAGGTCAACCTGACCTGCACACACACACCCTGCTTCACCAGAAATTGCTCAGTCTCAGGAAACAGACACACACACACACACACACACACACACACACACACACACACACACACACACACATACACACACACACTTAAGGCTTATCAAAACATTACATGTGACACAAGACAGATGGTGGTACTGTGAAAAACACACAATATATTCTTTTTAGTTTAAATACCATTTTAAACATCAACCTATTTTCCCATATATTCCCCCCTCTGTGGGGTTCAATCCCACAAACAAAAGTAATCTAAATTAAAAATCTTACTTAAACCTTTTCATGCAAGTAAGGGCAAAAAACCTGACAGGTGCTCTTGTCAAGAAAATTCCCTTACGACCCCCAGACTTGCAATTTTTGTAGCTTTGCATGTACATGGAGATTATGGATTATGGGCGATCACTCATGGCTTGCATTGAATATACCTTGGTTGATATAGACAAATACAAATTGCCATACGGTTACTGATTAAGTAGAATTGTAAAATATATTGCCATTAATACCAGTTTCTTTTATAATGTGTGTGGTGTGTAATTACTGGAGTATACCAGAATGTAACATATTGTGGTGTGAACCAGGATTATATTGTCACATACCTGTAACAGAAAATTGTAACAGGTAAAATTGTAACACATGGTTAACTGGATTTTCTTGAATATACAGGGTGGGGAAGCAAAATTTACAATGAACATTTAGTTGTTTTTTCTCAGCAGGCACTACGTCAATTGTTTTGAAACCAAACATATACTGATGTCATAATCATACCTAACACTATTATCCATACCTTTTCAGAAACTTTTGCCCATATGAGTAATCAGGAAAGCAAACGTCAAAGAGTGTGTGATTTGCTGAATGCACTCGTCACACCAAAGGAGATTTCAAAAATAGTTGGAGTGTCCATAAAGACTGTTTATAATGGAAAGAAGAGAATGACTATGAGCAAAACTATTACCAGAAAGTCTGGAAGATACTATTAAAGAGGAATGGGAGAAGTTGTCACCCGAATATTTGAGGAACACTTGCGCAAGTTTTAGGAAGCGTGTGAAGGCAGTTATTGAGAAAGAAGGAGGACACATAGAATAAAAACATTTTCTATTATGTAAATTTTGATGTGGCAAATAAATTCTCATGACTTTCAATCAACTAACTGGTCATACACTGTCTTTCAATCCCTGCCTCAAAATATAGTAAATTTGGCTTCCCCACCCTGTATATATGAACCACAGTATGCTGTTTACTGCTCGTGGATATGAGAGTTCAGTCCATCAGTCCAAGTCCTTCCAGGTGCGGGTGGCTATGAGTTCACAGTACAGTCAATGAGGCTCGAGCGCAGATGTAGACAGTGATGACACAAAAAGTCACTTTCTCCACTCCCATTCATTCAAATGCAGCCTATTACAGCTTATCTGTGTCCATAGCGTTGTAGTCAGGAATGGGAAACACGTCCGGATTCTCGATCACCATCTGTGCCAACTGTGTCCCCCACAGACCCAGACCACTTTCATATGTGGTCCTAAATGTGACCCAGACCACTTTCATATGTGGTCCTAAATCTGACCCGGACATGATCTACAGTCAAATAATCACAGCAGAATAACCGACAAAAAAGAATGACTCCAGATTTTCCTCTTGGTTTGATGGGAAAAAATATTACATTATGCCTATAAATAATGACAACTTCAAATTTTTGTCTTTTTTTTAGTGCAAAAAGTAACATTAAATTATGAAAATATTAACATTTATAAACTATCCAGTTATAATAAAATATGAATAACATGAACAAATATGAACAACCTGAAAAGTGTAAAGAAAATTAAGCACAATTTTAACAATTTTTCTGCCTCTAAGTGTTTAGTGTCTTTGTAGGTCTGATCCACAGATGCACATGTAGAAATGATAAGTTGAGGTAGAATATTGTTAATAACCACAGGGTCAAAGGTTAACAGAGGTGGAGGAGGGATTTCATTGAACCCTCAGTGACTGTTAACACCTTCTGTGACCAACTTTTCAATGATTAAACCTACCAATATGCTTTAAAAAAATATGGAATAGTGGAATTTCTCAGCTTTCTAGGGGTACCACATGTGTAGTACCTGGGCCCACTGCTGATCTGTGGTGAATGTGTTTAAGCATTAGTATCGATTCATTATTATTTCTTCATTTTAGTCAATAAATGGCTGTAACTCAAGAAAGGTTAGATGCAGATCAGGGGTGTTAAACATAAGGCCTGCGGCTCAAAACCAACCTGCCAAAGGGGTCCAGTAAAAATAAAATCATTTGGAAGGCTAAAACTAAGTAAAACTTTGTAAGCCAGTGGTTCATCACCTTTTTTTGCTCGTGACCCCATTTTAACATCGCAAATTTCTGGCGACCCCAGACATTCAAAAAAGAGACATTTTTTTGCTAAAACTAATTTGTTTTTCTTTATGTAATAGTTTGCTCTACTATGCTGCAAATAAATGTTAATTTTAGAGGACATTTAGTCTATATAATGTATATTATTCTGGATGGAGGGAGTAAATCCAAGTGTAGATTACTGCACAAAGGGAGAATTGGATTTTCCTTAGTCAGGATATGTACAGTCAGTCTAGCTTGGATTTACAAGGCTGATAATTAATACTGAACAAACAAGAACTCAAACTATGAATTATGAAAGAGCTGCAGCATCTGAAACTGACCACAATGAACATTTGAGACATAAACAGAACCACAGTGCTACAGTTTCAGACTCACAGTTTGTCATGTCGTTTATGTATTATGATTGTCTCTCAACTCACCATATATATTTTTTTATTAGTATGTTTTTATTTTTAGTTTTATCAATTACTAGAAATTTCCGGCAACCCCATTTGAATTCCAGGCGATCCCATGTGGGGTCCCAACTCCAAGGTTGAAAAACACTGTTGTAAATGCTCTGTCTGAGTTACAATATATTGAATTAATTCAGACAATTCAGAAAATGAATATGCAAAATTGTGGCTCTGAAATAGGCAGAATCTGTGCTGATTGACACTAAATGTTAGAAAACTCAATAAACTATGGTATTTTATATCATGAGCCACAAAAGGTTTTCTTGGTCTCTGAGTAGAAACACTGGTCTCATGCTATATTGGGTTACATGTATTAGGAGTTGTTATATCTCAATTCATATATACTCCTTCTAAGGACTATTATTACATTTTAAAAATGTATTTATTTAACCTTTGCCTAACCAGGAAAATCCCACTGAGATCTTACCTGAGACTGGAACTCTCAGTGATGTGTCGACACTTTACAATTAGCATCATAAACTGAGTCAACCACTCAAAAGACATTCATATGCAAAATATGTCCATCATCCAACACAGATAATAAAATTGAAGCAACAAGCAATTTTTTTTTTTTTTGCATTAAATGAAAAAAGAAAGAAAAACACCTCTTGTTTTCATGCAAATATTAGAAGCATTTTGGCACTTTATTAGTCTTTCTAAAGCTTATTAATGACTTATATATGTCTATATCTATATCTTGTACATGCATAACTATAAAATGAAGCAACAATGTAAAGAAAAGTGGGAAAATGGGACAAAGTTCCCCAAAAACAACATGAGAGACTGTTGAAGTGATCCGCAAACTGATTCAACTCATTAAAGGATGCTGTACATACATTCCTTCAGGACTCATTAAAACAACATTACCACATCTTTACTTGAACATACTTCTACATTCATGGTAAAAACTCACAATTAGTTATTGTGTGATGAAATTTCCGTTATGTATGAACTTGCTTGTGTTCTTTTATGGTCAGAGATGTCAGCCATGGTTTAAACAGGAAGTCATCACACGAACCACAACTTCTTCATTCACTGTTTACTCAGTCATTCTCTCAAGATCAGTAACATGGGAATAAACAGGGTTTTTTTTTTTTTTTTTTTCAAAAAATGACCCTCCTATTATTTTGTTGTTAGTTATTTGCATTTATAATGAAACTTATACAAACTGCAGTATGTGTTTTCTATTGTCTTGCCTTTCAGTATTGGTTTAATCACAGTCATTATACTTCTGCCATAACTTTAATGTATTCAAATTCATGTTATCAACATCTCATCTGCTTACAAACTGTATAAAACAACACATGACAGTTCCTATGTTTGGATCCCCATCAGCCCACAATGATCTCAAAACCATAGAAGCACAAACACATAAATATTCAGATAAAGTAGTCTATCCCAGGGGTGTCAAACGAATGGCCTGCGGGCCAAAACTGACCCACCAAACGGTTCAATCCGGCCCGTGGGATGAATTTGTAAAATGCAAAAATTACACTGAAGATATTAACAATCAAGGGTGTCAAAATCATTTTAGTTCAGGGCCACATATGACTAGTAAAATAATGGAATAAAAACCTATACATGATGACAATTCCACAATTTGTCTCTTTGTTTTAGTGTAAAAAATTGCAAAAGTAAAATTACGTTACAAAACTGTTGACATTTATAAACTATCCTGTCACAACAAATGTAAATACCTATGGACAACCTGAAATTGTGTTAAGTGCAATTTTCACTATATTCTGCCTGTTACTTTATGTTTTGTGCCTTTGTAAATCTACTGTGATCTGTAAGTTGTAATGAACATGTGTAAATGATGGGTCATATTATTGCTAACTATTAAGTTTATTGTGTTGATATTGTGTTGTTATATTCATATTTATTTGGTATATTTATTCATTGGTTATGAAAACAACAACAGTGTATCTTGAAGGAAGGAATGATTTGACACTGATAGACTATTTAAAAGGCACTAAACCACTTTTCTACATGAGATTTATTCAGAACATGATTTTACGTCAAACGCAACTACATGTAAATCTTGAGAAAAATTGACTTTTTTAGCAAAATATACATCAGTAGATTTTGGTCGGTGGTGAATGTTTGGGTCTTTATGGGTTAATGTAGTTAACGTAGAATTGCGTAGGGACGCTAGGGACACGTCCCTACTAATATCCATCCACTACTGTGTTGTCCCAACCAATCCAACCGCTGTCTGTAGTGTTTAGTCAATGATTATGGCACACAAAGGGTTAATAGTCAGTCTCTGCTAGAAGTCCTACCTCTAACCTAAATATCACTCTCCGAATGGCTCTGCGGTTTTGCTATCATACATGTGATTGGCCGTCCCCGCTGTTATTCCATCTACTTGTAAAAGCTACAGTTACCGCTAGTTGGACCAGACAGGAGGCAGTTCATATGGATCCACCACTTAGCGTAAGTTGTCAACATGTGTGCGTTTGTTCTGCCTTGGTCATGTCAGCTAGACAGATTTGAATATCAGAGGTGTCATTTACATGTACATTTGTACATGTGTGTGTTTGCCTGCATGCGTGCGTGCGTATGTGTGTCCGTGCGCGCAGGGCCGGTTCATGGCATAAGATGATAATATGATAATTTCTCATTAACTGTCTTAAAAATATGAGAGGAAAAAAACCAAAACAACCCTTCCTGAAATTTCTCAGGTGAACTCTCCCAGACCGGTGCTCACTGAGCATGTGCAGGAGTGACAGAGAAAGAGTGGAGCTGAATGACAGAGTCAGACAGGTGTTGAACTAAACATCCAGGTAAAAGATGGAAAGTTAATCACCATGAAAAGGCCTTCTAAGGCCTTAGCTGCACAGTTTAGAAGAGGAGAAAAGAGGAGGCAGAAAAGTAATCCAATTATAAAGGGATGTAACCTGTTATAATGTTAAAAAACATTTGATGTTACTAGCTACAGCTAGCTGAACTGAACTGAAGCAAAGTTGGCTAATAATGGAACTGTAGGTGATTAAGATATGAGATATCTGCTAAGGTGTGGTTTGCTGCTGAACTGGTTTATATATGTTTCTGTGTGGTTTATGTATGTTTCCATGTGGTTTACTGCTGGCTGCTTTGTGCATCTCCTCTCATGCTTCATGTATCTCCTCTTCATGCCCCCCCCCCCCCCCCCCCCCCCATATGTATGTGTGTTTGTGTGCATGTGTGTGTTTTTTTAAAGGGGGGGGGGGGGCAAAATGGCGAGAACCGACTGACTGATTGTTTGCTTGTTTGATCAGCTCTACATGACGTGAAATTATGATCACAAATGCAAAAAAACATCAACTTTAAGTCGTGCTGCCTTGGAGCACTTTAGTGTCCCCACCAATGTCAGAATCCAACCTACTGCCTTGCTCATGACCACAGTTGTTTCTCACAGATCCAAGGACGGTGGTAGTCACACCTCTGGTCATTCCACTGGCCGTAAGTCACGGTTTCTCCACAGTCCTCTCCACCAGAATTGTTAGGTTCACCTGTATGCCAGAACCTAGGAATGCAGGAGTAAAGGTAAATCTGTGACTGAGACCAGTGCATTGTTATTATTTCAACCAGAGTAAAGAACATTTGTTTCTTACGACAGAGTGACTGGAGATCCATCGACCCATGTCCAGGTTCCCTCCTGTTCACGATCACTCAGACCGATCCAGTACTGCTTGTTGAGCGCTGAGATGAAGTCCTGTAAAGTATAGAAATGCACCACTAAGAACCTACACCATCTGATCTGTAACTCTAATTTACATGGCTTGACAGGACGAGTGGTTCATCGGTTATTAACCCATACAGACCCAAACATCCACTGGTGTCCAAAACCATCTACTGATCTAAACTGTTTAATACCTGATGATCCACTACTCCTATCAATACATGGAAATAATTGGTGTAAAGTACAGTTATTCATCTTTTCATGGTCATCAGATATGACCATATTTGGACGTTCAGAGGCTCCGTAGTTACCATGGAAACACGTCATCTTCTACAACTTTGATTCATGCACTTAGGTGGACACAGTTTATGTTCAGTTAATGATAGATTTTGTTGACAAAGTCTTTTTTTCCCCCTTCAGTTTCCTCTGCTTCTGATAGAATAACCTCCTACTTTAATCTGAGCTTTTATGAGCATCTACATGAACAGTGAATTAAATAAAGGAAAAGGAATTAAATAAAGGAAATTAGGAAATAAAGGAATTAAAGCTATACCGTATGTTGTGGCATTTTTACACTTTTCGTTTGTCATCTTAAAATGCTCCTAATAAGTGTGTGTCAAACTAAAATGGAAAAGAAATCCACCAGGTATTGAAACTCAAAAATGTTTAATTCTCATATATTTCTGATAAAAGTCTGACCAATCATTTTAGTCGGTCCGAATAAAATAATTGGCCGAACCTGGCTGAGCCTCCTGTCAATCATCCATTACGGCCGTCCAGCATCCGATCCATTATCACCGTCTCACATCCGACATCCCTCTGAATCTGACGCTTCACTGGTGCTGCTTCTCCTGTCACTGACCACAGTCTACTGTCTAGGATGTGTTTGGATAGAACTGACATGCACATGTGGAAGGGAAAAAACGGATTTATGAACAGAAACGACAACTGAGGGGCACAAACGGGAGTCTGATGAATGAAGGATGGAGATAAAAGTCCGGAAGTCAGCTGTACTGGACTGAACAGGTCTGCATAAAGCTCAGCTTTTATGACGGTGGGACTCATACATGTACATGTACATGTTGTCACACATGTAAGATGATGTAGGATGATAATTACATGGACTATGAAACTTCAAATGTCCACGGAAAATTCGCGGAGGCTGCGCGTTCACAGTGCGCGCGGCCATCCCCTGGGCACTGCAGTGAAGACACTGACCCAGTACTGCACAGACCAGGTCTACTGGTGGAACAGGAGCCGCGGGCCCGCGGCAGGTGGATGATGCATCTGATTACTGAGGGAGGGGTCTGCGGACACCCCAAAACGGACCGGACCTCCGCCTCTGCTTCCTCCTCCGTTTCCATCGCGCATCAGGTGAGAGGAGGAGAGAGGAGGAGGAGCCTCAGAGCTCAGGCAGAGGGAAGGGGGCAGGGCTTTGGAGGGAGGCGGGTTGTTCATGTTCAAACTTTTACTAAGTGCTGTGAGAAATGCCACATCGGTAGGTATAGCTTTAAATAAAGGAATTAGGAAATAAAGGAATTAAATAAAGGAAAAGAGGATAAGAGATAGATAGATAGATAGATAGATAGATAGATAGATAGATAGATAGATAGATAGATAGATAGATAGATAGATAGATAGATAGATAGATAGATAGATAGATAGATAGATAGATAGATTTGTCATTTCTCATGTGGTATTTACAGAAATATGCAGGCTGAAACAAAAGGCTGTTTCTCATTAGTATCTGACAATGCAAACGGTGCAGTTAAAAAGACAGTTTAAAAAAGTGAGCATTAAAAATATAAATAAAGATAAAACCACACTGTGAATATACTTTACAAAATGTAACACCGTTCACACAAAATGAGCAGCAGTCCTGTCATGAAGAGGGTTGAATGTGGATGTGTGTGTTCTGTGTCTGGGGATTGAAAAGGGGGCACAGTCCATTTGTGAAACTCACTGTGATGTGGATAGGGGGTGGGTGGGTCTGTTGAGAGTTCACACAGTATGGGTGTGAGTGTAAGGATGGGGAGAGGGCACAGTCTGTTAATATTATGATAAATCGTGATAAATCACTTCAGAATGGTTCGATTTAGAGGAAAAAAACAACAACATGGGAACTGTCACAAAAGTAGCACTAGTAAAAAATCTTAAATAAGGAGAAGCTTTTGGTCGACGGTGGATATGAAGGTCTTTGAGGGTTAAACGCACAACAAATCTATTAACTTTACGTTTGACACCGTTGTTTCTGTAAAAATATATCAAAACATGAAGGTGCTTAAGGGTAAAACAGCAGGATGTTTTCGGTTTGTGTGACTTGAATACCAGTGTAAATTCACACATTGTACCTGTTCTTCTTTCGTGTTGATGATCACCAGATCTGCACTTTTTTTTCTACAGTCGCTTCTAGCTGTTTCCCAGGTTCCTACCGCAGTTGAAGAGAAGTAACAGCTGCTGCTCAACAGTTTCCATCCTTCAGGACACGTTTTCACTGAAAGAAAAAACACAGAAACAAGAAATATTTACAGCGCACACAAGGTTTTAATGACAGGTGGAGAACAGAAAACAATATGATTATTATTTCTAGTAGTAGTAGTAGTAGTAGTAGTAGTAGTAGTAGTAGTAGTAGTAGTAGTAGTGTAAATGACAAACTGAGACTGAGACTTTTTTTTTTCTTTATAAATTTTAGGTACTTGATGTTGTTCATATTTTCAAAGGAGAGTTTGTAAATGGAAAAAAATTCATAACATAATTAACCATTTATTATTATTATTATTATTATTATTATTATTATGTTATTATTTTTCTGGTTTGGCCCATTTTAAATCATATTGTGTATTCTAATGCAATCAACCCCCTAGACACTTCCTGCTTTAACTTCCTTTTTTTCCTGAGTATTTTCAGAGTTTATTCCATGTATGTTCAGAGTATTTTCTCACCCGCCCTCAGCCTCTCCAGCTCCTGAATCATGTTGGTGACTTTGGCGTTGAGTCTGTCTCTGTCGTCGGTCAGGTTCCATATTTGTTTTTTAAAGGTCGGTAGAAGGTCACTGAGGTCGACATCCATAGACGGCAGGTCTGGAGTTGAGGCAAAGAGACAAATCTGACACCTTTGCACTGAATTTACATCACAACTTTCCCCCAAAATAAGGTTACTATATTAAAAAAAAAAACATGTCAACATAAGTTTTTTTTTTTCCATTTACTTATAATGGGCAAAATTTCACATGTCTATGAAAACATCAATTTTGTTTCAATTTCCTTTCAAACTTGGCACATATATAGAGGCAATTGACATGCTGACATCAGCACATGCATAGACATGATGACAGCAGCTGAATCAATGACAAAATAAGAGACAATATGAGTGAGAGGCAGAGTTTGTTGTACCTGGAACCACTTGCTTAATCTAATTTCAGTGACACACACAAGGTTTTAATGACAAGTGGAGAACAGAAAACATTATGATTATTATTTCTGTTAGTAGTAGTTGTAGTGTAAATGACAAACTGAGACTGAGACTTGTTTTTTTTTTCTTTATACATTTTAGGCAGTTGATGTTCATATTTTCAATGGAGAGTTTGTAAATGTAAACATTTTCATAACATAATTAACCATTTATTATTATTATTTTTTATTATTTTTATTTTTTTAAGTTATTATTATTTATTATGTTATTATTTTTCTGGTTTGGCCCATTTTAAATCATATTGTGTATTCTAATGCAATCAACCCCCTAGACACTTCCTGTTTTAACTTCCTTTTTTTCTGAATATGTTCCGAGTATTTTCAGCGTATTTTCAGAGTATTTTCTCACCCGCCCTCAGCCTCTCCAGCTCCTGAATCATGTTGGTGAGTTTGGCGTTGAGTCCGTCTCTGTCGTCGATCAGGTTCCATATTTGTTTTTTAAGGGTCGGTAGAAGGTCACTTAGGTCGGCATCCATAGACGACAGGTCTGGAGTTGAGGCAAAGAGACAATCCTGACACCTTTGCACTGAATTTACAGCAGAACTTTCCCACAAAATAAGATTACTATATTTAAAAAAAACATGTCAACATAAGTTGTTTTTTTTTCATTTAATTATACTTTTTCCTTTTTCTTTTGTTCAGACAAGTTATAGTTTTTAGATGTTACCTGCTTGACAGTTTCAAGTGTGACTCCAGTCTTCCTCAGAAGCGTCATCCGATAAATGACACGTCAGCAGCACGTCAGATGACGCTTCTGAGGAAGACTGGAGTCACAGTTGAAACTGTCAAGCAGGTAACATCTAAAAACTATACCTTGTCTGAGCAAAGAACAAAGAAAAAGTATAATTACATAAACAGAAGACAAAATGAACGTCATTAGCCTTTTTTCCATTTACTTATAATGGGCAAAATTTCACATCTACAAAAACATCAATTTTATTTAAATTTCCTTCAAACTTGGCACATATATAGAGGCAATTGATATGCTGACATCAGCACATGCATAGACATGATGACACAATGATGCGATGACAAAATAAGATACAATATGAGTGAGAGGCAGAGTTTGTTGTACCTGGAGCCACTTGTTTAATCTAATTTCAATGACACACACAAGGTTTTAATGACATGTGGAGAACAGAAAACATTATGATTATTATTCCTGTTAGTAGTAGTTGTTGTTGTGTAAATGACAAACTGAGACTGAGACTTGTTTTTTTTTTTCTTTATACTTTTTAGGCAGTTGATGTTCATATTTTCAATGAAGAGTTTGTAAATGTAAACATTTTCATAACATAATTAACCATTTATTATTATTATTATTATGTTATTATTTTTCTGGTTTGGCCCATTTTAAATCATATTGTGTATTCTAATGCAATCAACCCTCTAGACACTTCCTGTTTTCACTTCCTTTTTTTCCTGAGTATTTTCAGAGTTTATTCCATGTATGTTCAGAGTATTTTCTCACCTGCCTTCAGCCTCTCCAGCTCCTGAGTCATGTTGGTGACTTTGGCATTGAGTCTGTCTCTGTCGTCGGTCAGGTTCCATATTTGTTTTTTAAAGGTCGGTAGAAGGTCACTGAGGTCGGCATCCATAGACGACAGGTCTGGAGTTGAGGCAAAGAGACAAATCTGACACCTTTGCACTGAATTTACATCACAACTTTCCCACAAAATAAGGTTACTATATTAAAAAAAAACATGTCAACATAAACATATAAGTCATTAAGGTTTCAAAGACTGAGGTGAAACTATCACACATCTAGAATATCATCTTCAAAAAGCTCCATTTAAAAAGAGTTTTACATTAGATAAAGTTTAAATTAGAAGTACTACTATTTTCCATTTGATGCTGCTTCACAGTTCATGTGCAGAGACATATGAATGCAGCATTAAAATGAATTAAAAAAACATCAGATACAATAGAAAAACACTGACATTTGACATTAAACTGCACAGTCAATACATCATAGTTAACCCTTTGTAAACCCACAGGATATTTTTGTACATTTTTGCCATTTTTCTCTGTTAATTTGCTGATCGTTATGTATGTGTTACATGTTATGGCATGTTTATTTTTTTCATATTTTTACCCCGCCCCCAAAGGGAAGGTAAGGGGTATTGTATTTGGTTTGGTTTATTTTTTGGTTTGATTGTTAACACTTTAGCAGCAAAACACCTTGTTGAATTCATCCCAAATTGGGTTTATAGATTGCCAATGACCTAGAATAGATGTCATTGCATTTTGGGAAAAGTAGGTCAAAATTCAGATTTTTCATGAATTTTATTTTATTATTGTTGTTTTTTTCCATTTACTTATAATGGGCAAAATTTCACATGTCTATAAAAACACAATTTTGTTTCAATTTACTTCAAACTTTGCACATATATGGAGGCAGTTGATATGCTGACATCAGCACACGCATAGACATGATGACATCAGCTGAATCGATGACAAAATAAGATACAATACGAGTGAGAGGTGCAGTTTTTTTGTACCTGGAACCATTTGTTTAATCTAATTTCAGTGACTCTTGTATATCTCTTGTATATCTATTATACACTACTCACATTTTATACACCATCTGCTATAGAATCATCATATATCAATATTTTTTCTGCTTCTTTCTGCATAAATCTCATAAACCACTTCAGTTCTGCTTAAAAACTACCAAATATTCAGTTAGTTTCAGGATTTTAACCCTTTAAATGCCAGTTTGAATATTTGACACTACTTGTTTTATTAAAACAAAAAGAAAAAGCACACACAAAATATGAGATATTGTTTCTTGGTAGTTCTTGGTTCAACTGGACTAATTTAAATCCAGCTGAACCGAGAACCACCGAGAAGAACGATGACCAGGGCAAATGAGAACTTATACAGACATGAGATATTTTCCGTGCAATACATGTTGGAGGGATGTGACATTATTTATATCAGAGTCTTGGACACATGAAAGATTAGCAGTAATACTGATTTTATAATAGCCTTTGCATTTTTAACGTAAGATTTAAAAAAGTGCTTTCAGTGTAAGTCAGTAAGTCTGTACCGAACAAAATTTGACCAAAGGTTTGATGTTTCCCTCTTAAATACAGTGGAGTCAAAGTATGAAGTAGTATAAAATACAGCAGAAATACTCCAATAAAGTGACGAGAGATGGGGGTTAAATGAACAACAATGCTGTTCATTTTAAATTTGACACAGTAGTTTTTGTACAAATATGTGAAAACATTAAGGTTCTTTTCCCGTAAAACAAACAAAAAATGCAAAAAAAACCCGAAAAACTAACAAACAAAAAAAACCTTAATTATTTATATTTACGTAGGATCTAAAATAATAAAACTGACTGTAAAAGTCCATAAAGAACCCATATGAGACTGAATCTATGTGAATAATCTCCTGTTCTTTGTGCAGTGTTTGATCCAGACTCACCGTGGACCCCGAGGCTGATGAGTCCAATGATCAGGAAACCACAGAGCAACCCCAGAACGACAACAGGTCCACAAAACCCCCTGTTTGAGACCTGAGGAGCTGAGGACAGGAAACAGACCAGAGAATAAAACAACAGTAACACTGAGACCAGTCTGGAAAAACACTTCTATGAATCCAGGATCTATACTCTCACCTGAAGACCCTGTGTTGGCACATTGGACCTCCAGGGTCATGCACTGTTCCACCATCCTGGGTTTATAAGTTCAGTTCTGCAGCGATGGCCAGGTTACGTGTGAATGTCCAAACACTTCAGCTGTGTCAACTCTAGAGGAACTCATGAGTATTTAACATATGAAACTGTTGCATTATGGGATTTGGGATTAAGTTTCAGCATATTTTCAACTGCCTCCCTGCCTCAGTCTGGGAGGCAGACACCCTCTGTATGTTTAAGAGTGGGTTCAAAACGTTCCTTTAGATCAGGGGTGTCAAACTCAGATCCTCAAGGGCCGGTATCCTGCATGTTTTAGATGTTTCCCTCTTCCAACACACCTGATTCAGATGATGAGCCTATCATCCAACTCTGCAGAAGTCTGATAACGACTGTCAGGTGTGCTGGAAGAGGGAAACATCTAAAACATGCAGGATACCGGCCCTCGAGGACCGGAGTTTGACACCTGTGCTTTAGATGACTCTTATAGTTAGGGCAGCTCAGGCTGTTCTGAGTTCTGCTGCTATAGGCTTAGACTGATGGACACTCATCTGGATACACTGAGCTCTGCTCTGATATGCCTCCTCTATGACCTCCTCTCTGGTCCTCCTCCTCTATGACCTCCTCTCTGCTCCTCTTCCTCTATGACCTCCTCTCTGCTCCTCTTTCTCCCTGACCTTTTCTCTCCTAATTTTCTCTTCTATTTACGCCCCAGTGAATACATGTTACTGACTTGACTTCTTCCCTGGAGTCTCTGTGCTTTATCACCTCACAGATTTTCCCTGGATCATCACAGGTTCTCCCTGGATCCTCTCTGGACCTGCTGCTGTGGTCCTGCGCCTCTCCTCCTTCATCGTCATCTCTCATTTATCCATATAGTTATGATAGTGTTTATTATATAGTTCCATAGATGGTAGAGGTTTATAGTAATTGTACTAGCTGTAGTAGTGGTAGTATATCCATTGTTAGTACTAGTATTTGTAGTAGTAGTATATCCACTGTTAGTACTAGTATTTGTAGTAGTAGTATATCCACTGTTAGTACTAGTATTTGTAGTAGTAGTATATCCACTGTTAGTACTAGTATTTGTAGTAGTAGTATATCCACTGTTAGTACTAGTATTTGTAGTATTTATTCTAACTCCAGCTGATCTCCTTTTATTAGTTCTAGTTCAGTTTTCTGTTCATCAGTTCCATCCATCTGTCTCCCCCTAATTCCCCCAGTCTCTCTCTCTCTCTCTTCTCCTCCTTTACTCTCTCTTTAACCCTCTATCTCCTCCTGTCACTCGTCCATCCTCCTTAGTCTCTCTCTCTCTCTTTTCTCCTCCTTTACTCTCTTTAACCCTCTCTCCTCCTGTCACTCGTCCATCCTCCTTAGTCTCTTTCTCTCTCTCTTTTCTCCTCCTTTACTCTCTCTCTTTAACCCTCTCTCTCCTCCTGTCACTCGTCCATCCTCCTTAGTCTCTCTCTCTCTCTGTCTCTCTCTCTCTCTAACCCTCTCTCTCCTCCTGTCACTCGTCCATCCTCCTTAGTCTCTCTCTCTCTCTGTCTCTCTCTCTCTCTAACCCTCTCTCTCCTCCTGTCACTCATCCATCCTCCTCAGTCTGCTTCTGCTCCAGGTTTAAACCTGTTAAAGGTCCTTTTTCCTTCCTCTGTCTCCACTCACTAGTCTTTACTCTTCGTAGATTCGGTTGGTTTCTGTAAATTGTCTCAGAGTCTGGTTTAGACCAACTCTATATGTAAAGTGTCATTAGATAACTTTTGCTATAATTTAGCACTATATAAATCAAATTTGATTTGATTTGATTAGATCTAGACCACAGAGCAGTGAATAAGTGTGTCATGAGTCACTTTTGGTATTTGGGTTGTAAAAGTAGCATTTTAAAAACATCCAAGCATTCTGTATCATAATTAAATGTCTGATGTTTTTAACAAATCAAACCGTTTGGAAACTGGCCACTGTTAGTCTCGTCCATATGTTGGCGATGTTTTGTATCGCAAAAAACTGAGAATTTAACATTTTCCAAAGCGTATATTTTCTAAACCAGGGGTGTCAAACTCATTTTCTTCCAGGGGCCACATTCAGCCCAATTTAATCTGCAGTGGGCCGGACCAGTAAAATAATAGCATGATAACCAGTAAATAATGACAACTCCAAATTGTTTTAGTGCCCTGCTGCAAGACTAGTAAACACAAACCATACAGCCATAAAACTGAACATGAAACTTAAGACACTTCTAAGAAGGGGGTCAATAAATCATAAGACAGGGGGCTGGGGGAACATTAATACAACGGGGAATATAATACATAAGAGTGGGGGAGGGACGCACACCTGCAGGCCCCAATGTTACGTCCTACCCACAATGCCATTGTAGAACTTCTAGATGAAGGAGGGGATGATCTGGGTCCAGTCACAGGAGGAGTCATCAGTATCTTCTATGACTGAACTCCTCCATCGTTCCATTTCCTTGCATCTGGATCATTCCAGTCACTGCTGCCATTAGTGCTGGCGTATCCCAGAACAGTTTTTCCAGCGTATGGTCTCCATGACAACAACCAGTAGCGCACGCAAATCCTCATTTAATAAGGCGGTCTCCAAGACTTTGCACCTGTTGTCATTTGTGCAGGAAATCTGAGTCGATCACCTGTGACACGCAAATCAATAGCGGTGCATTTTTTTAGCGCAAGCACGCAAATTTGAACCCATTATTTGCGATCTCAGTAAATCAGGCCCTTAGTTTGAACAGTGAACAGGACATAAGTCACATAAAATTAAACTGAACTTCTTCATCATTTTCCTGTTTTTCAGTGATCACCACATGCTCCTTTTACTGGGAATCCATTAAAGGTGAGATTCAACAGAACGTCTTGGATTCTGCAGGAAACATGATATCACAGCTGACTGTTGGAGAAGGTACAAACTAATTCTATCAAATAATATCAATAATGAAAAAAAAAGTAACAAGATAAGCACTCAGCACAGACCCCCACCAAGAGAGATCTGCTCCACCCCCCACCCCCCACCAAAATTTAATCATTTCTTCCTTGTGCCAGTTTCAACATTTCCTGAAAATTTCATGAAAATCTGTCCATAACATTTTGAGTTATCTTGCTAACAAACAAACACGCATGCACTCAAAGCAAAGTGATCACAATACCTCCTGGTGGAGGTAATAAGTGACTAGATAAATATTTTGAGGTCCAACCAAATGGTGCTTCAGTCGTCTCACAATCGGATTCAGTCTGTCACAGAATTATAACTTGGACAGAACAATGACCTGAAACCTGAGCAGAGGAGCTGAGAGCTTCATTCCTCTTTACATTAAGAGGAAGAAAAAAACAAAGAAAGTGGCAAAACAGTCCTCGTATCTCAGTGAAATAATATCTTGTTCTGCTTTAATAAGTTCCTTGATCTGTAAATGACTACCCTCCATTTAACAGAATAATTTAACTCTTTCCCCGCCAGAACATTTTCCAGTGAGTTGGTGCCAGTGCCAGCCTTTTTGGTCATATTCACTAATCTTTGAAGGCTCACTGAAAGTGTTGTGTTAGTTCCTTTACACTAGATGTATGGTAGTCCACAGTGAAAACTAAAAATAGGAAAGGAAATTGGACTATTAAAATTAAAATGGATTTCATTTGATGATAAATTCATACCAGGAAAATTTGATGATAGATTTCAAAGTTGGGCTGAAAAGGGAATTACAGCCATATGCACAATTATTAAAAAAGGAGAAATGAAAAGCTTCCAGGAGTTAAAAAATATATATAAATTAACTAATCAGGACTTTTTTAGATACCTGCAAATGAGGGACTATTACATCAAAGATATTAAAACAAATGAGGATAAAATACATCCCATCATAAAGCTACTTATACAAACTTATGGTAATGCTGTCCCAAAAACTGTCAGTTCTGTATAGTTGGTTGATGAATTCTAGAAATGATTCAACATTCTATATTAAAACCAAATGGGAAAGAGAGCTGAGTGAGGAGATCCCAGAGGGGATATGGTACTGTGTAATCACATGGATATTTAATTGTTTGTTTTTGGACTAAGGAAAGTCATTTACACGATCCGCAACCGCTCCAACTGCAGTATAACAGTGAAAACACGGATTGACAGAAAATCTCGTCATTGGCGGGGAAAGAGTTAAAATTGCACTTATTATTCTTTAGAAATTTTAGTTTTTTCAGGTGATTCACATTGTTTTGTTTGGATCGTTCATAAAAGTAAGCATTTTCATAATTTAATGGGTTGTTTGCACTAAAACAAAGACAACATTTTTATTATTTGACTGGTCTGGCCCACTGCAGATCAAATCGGGCTGAATGAGGAACCTGAAAGAACATGAGTTTGAGACCCCTGCTCTAGGACATCCCTCGCTGCTGTTCCTCTTCCTGCCGACGCTGCCACTCTTGTCAGCCCCCCCCCCCCCCCCCCCCCCCCAGGGCACGGCGAGCTGAGCGACGGGAGCGAGCCAAAGCGACTGTGACAAGGGAACTCGCATCAAATTCCCTGACAGTTACCTCAACCACCTCCTCTGATACTGCCATGTCACACGCATAAGGAGATTACTGAATGGATTTAGTCAATGTGAAATGTGAGGGAACGCTCCATGATACAAGCCCCCCCACCCCATTCCCACCCCCCCTTTTCCCTCCCTCCCTGGAGCCAAAGGAGGCTGACTTTGTGATATGCTGCTATCTGGCATGAGCACTTGGCTGGCTTCATTGGGGATGAAGACAGAACAGGTGGCAAAGAGGCGACGGCAAAGCAAAGCAAAAGCGAGCGCACGCCGCTAACACGCCGCAGGTGTCCCGGTTGATGGCACCGAGCTGCACAAAACAGTCCTTACTCACCTCAAAAAGACACAAACAAACATAATTATACGGGAGATTTAGTGCAGGAGGACCTCATTTGGCTGTCTGCGCTGGGGTTTGTGATGGTGGGTTTCTTGGTGATGCCAGGCCCTTCTGTCGCCGCCGTAAAGCACAGCGGTGTGTTCAGCTGTGACTGGGACTCATTAGAGGAGACCGCTGTCCGTCATGGTGCTTGGATGTCTGTGTGCCGGTCATCCAGCAGGGGACTGGGGTGGGGGGACGTGGGTGGGGGGACTGGGGGGTTGGAGGTGGGAGGTGGGCAGAGCCTTCCCCATCATCCAGCCTCCATGCACTACTCTACATCCCAGGGTTATTCATTAGAGCAGGGGTCTCAAACTCATTTTCTTTCAGCTCAATTGGATCTCAACACTGCCTCCTGTGGTTCCCGCTGGTACTGCGCCGTATTCTCCGTCTGGGTTCGCATCCGCTAGCTCCAGGAAAACAGACAAAATTACGAACAGAATGTACGCAGAGGACGGACAGAATGCTTGCGTCTTGTTGAGCCACATTATGTAAAAAATTCCCATTATGTAATAAAAGTTCAAAATGTAGTAAGAATGTCACGTCATCTTGTAATAAAGCTGCATTATGTAATAAACTGACACATTTTGTAATAAACTACCTCAATGCATTATGTAGTAAATTTTTTCGCATTATGTAGTAAGTTATTACAGTTTGAGAAATTTATTACAAAATGCACTGAACACATTTTTATTTTCAGGAAAATGTAATGTGCTAAATTAATCTTTAAACTGTGTGGTTAAAGTTCTGATTACATCACCTGTAGCTCCTGTGACTAATTTCTTCTAAATTGCTCTGAAATTATATTAATTTGGATTGTTAGTACATAATGAACCATGGTATTACATTTTTTAAAATAAAAATGTGTCCAGTACATTTTGTAATAAATTTCTCAAACTGTAATAACTTACGACATAATGGGAAAAAATTTACTATATAATGCGTTGACGTAGTTTATTACAAAATGCGTCAGTTTATTACATAATACAGCTTTATTACAAGATGATGTGACATTCTTATTACATTTTGAACTTTTATTACATAATGGGAATTTATTACATAATGCGGCTCAACACGTCTTCAACGTAGAGTAAATGAGCTGTAAAACTGAGAGTAACAGTTTAAAACCAGTCTGAACATTAAAATATATGATTCTGCAAAACACAAATATGTATAATATACGTGTATTTGAACCAGAAATACCTTTTTTTTTTTTTTCAGTAGTTTCAATTTTTTTCAGGTCTTCCACCATGTGAACCCTTTTTGACCCCATTGTTAATATTCATAGACATACTGTTATTATTGTCTAGTCATATTTATGTCTGTTTTTATTTTATTGTACTTTACTTCTGTGCACTATTTGTTCTAGACTTTCATAGATATACATACTGTTAACCCTTTAGCGTGGTTTTTTTGTTTTTACTGTTCTTTGCAGTGTTTGTTTTCCTTTAGGACCCTGGTGTCAAACAGGTGGCCCAGGGGCCAAATCCGGCCCACCAGAGGGTCCAGTCCGGTCCTTGGGATGAATTTGTGAAATGCAAAAATTACACTAAGATATTAACAATCCTTTAAGTTCAGGTTCCACATTCAGACCAATTCAATCTCAAGTGGGCGGGACCAGTAAAATATTATCAGAATAACATAAAAAATTACAATTCCAATTTTTTCTCTTTGTAAATGTAAATATTTTCATGTGTTTACACTAAAACAAAGTATAATTTTGCCAAAAATGTGAATAACCTGAACAAATATGAACAACCTGAAATGTCTTAAGAGAAGTAAGTATAATTTTAACAAGATTCTGCCTGATATTAAATGTTCTGTGTATTTTTTATATTATAATGTAAATGTGTAAATTATAAACTGAGGCAGAATATTGTTAAAATTACACTTATTTTTTCAGTTTGTTAAGGTTACCCACATTGTTTGAAAGGATATTTTGTAGATGTAAACCTTTTCATAATGTAAATTTACTTTTTTTCTCTTAAACATTGAGAAAAGTTCGTAGTTGACATTATTTACGTGTTATTATGTTTATATTTTACTGGTCCGGCACACTGCAGATCAAATTTAACTGAATGTGGAACTGAACTAAAATGAGTTTGACAGCCCTGCTTTAGGCTTTTTTTTTTTTTTTACTGTGTTTTTACTGAGTTTTGACATAGTCTTATTTATTATTATTTATTTACCTTTATTTAACCCGGAAAACGTCATTGAGATTATAAATCTATTTTCCAAGAGTGTCCTGGCCAAGACTGGCAGCAGTACATTAAATATTTACAGACCCAACTTTTATACATAAAACTGAGTAAATACACACAGCCTGGTCAAAAAGAAGAAAAAAAAGTACAAATTCTAAAATTTCATTGGAAGTTGATAGCTTTGATTACACTACATTCAATAACTCATTCACTGTATTTAATTTCCATCATTTTTCTGGACTTATGTCACTGCTGAGCCTAGTACTGTACTGTAGCACCGGCATGATGGGTAATCCCTTCATCTGCCTCTCCTCATACCCTGGTGCATCCATCACTCTGGAACAGGCCGTTCTGGGACTCATCAGACCACATGACCTTTGGTCGCCATCGGTAGAAACTGAGTTTTTTTTAATCAGAAACCTTAACCTCTGGCCACCCAAATCTGAACAGTTTATCAGAGCAGTTCTGCTGATTTAAAGACAGTCTGAAATATGACATTCATAACCATGGACGGACATAAGGGCAGAGTGGCGCTGACCTTTGACCTTAGGCCTATCCTTGTGCCAGTATCAAAATTTCCTGAAAATTTTCTGAGCATCTGTCCTTAAGTTTTTGAGTTATCTTGGTAAGAGACAGACAAACAGACTCACATTAAAAAACATAACCTCCTTGGTGGAGGTAAAAAGCCAAATATCATTCGTTTAAAGGGTTAAATAAAAACTTTTCAAATATTTCCAATTTGTCTGTAATTTCTGTGCATTTTCTGCCCCACAAAACCAACCCAATGCGACTTCTGCGCTCATAAAACCAACCAAAAAAACAAAATTTGGAGTTATTTTTGAGTTATCTTCCTAACAGACAGACAAACAAACAAAAATGCCCCCCCCCACCCCACCCCCCCCATCACCACCAAAATTTAATCATTTCTTCCTTGTGCCAGTATCAAAATTTCATGAGCATCTGTCCATACGTTTTGAGTTATCTTGCTAACAAACAAACAAACAAACAGACAAACCCTGATGAAAACATAACCAACCCTTGGCAGAGGTAAAAAGCAAAATATCACTCGTTTAAGGGTTAAATTAAAACTTTTCAAATATTTCCAATTTGTCTGTAATTTCTGTGCAGTTTCTTTCCCTCAAAACCAACCCAATGCGACTTCTGCGCTCATAAAACCAACCAAAAAACCAAACTGACGGTCGACTAAAAGCTAACCGCCAATGAAACTGCCAAACCGGGTGGGTCTGTCCTCCCCCTCCCCTCCCCTCCCCTCCCTCACCTCCCTCCCTCCCTCCTCTTCCCTCATTTGCCCTGCTGCTCTCCCCTATCCTCTTCTCCTTCCTCTCGTCCATCTCTCAACAGGGGTTCATCTCTTGTGATTCACTGGAGCCCATTAACCAGTTCCCCGTCCACCTCCATCCTCGGCCAGCCTCTCAGACGCAACAACACACAAGCACTCGATCAAAGCCCCAGAGGCCGCAGCTTGATTGATGCTTATCAGAGAATCCATTGTTGTTGACCCGCGTCGCCAAACCCAGTCATCATCTGCGGCGCCGTGTTATTGCAAGCCTCGCTCCGTATCGAATGTGTACGTTGTTAGCCCGGGTTTCCACTTCATCCCCGGCAATCTTCAATAATACTGGATGGAAGCAGGTGGGTGACAGGCCGGTGGACGTCCCTCATTTAGACCTGAGTAATGTAGTTTCAAATCCTCCGTGATGGGATCCAGGACCCAGGCAGACCAGGCCAGACCCTCAGAAGGCCACGTAGAGTTGAGACGCATTAAAACCGCATCAGCAACAGAACAGGTCCGCCGTTACAGCCGCCGCAGATTCTGATATCGGCGATCGGAAGCTGTTCAATCGGGCTGTAATTGGCGTTGGGAAGCTGTCCGACAGCGGCAGATACTCGACACATTTCAACCCCGTCTGTCTAAAGCAGCCGGGAGAAGGAAGACGGAAGGGAAAAAAAAAAGAAAACGAAAAAAATGAGAAGGAAAGGCATCAGCGGTTATAAGGAAGAAGTGGATTCAGTGTATGGAAAGAAAACGGACTGACTGGAACATATGGATCAGCTGATGAATACGAAAACAAAAACATCTGATTCTAAACTGAGAGGCATTAAAAAAGGACCAACAAGGACCAGTATACGACATTTAGTTTAGGGAACATAGGTTACTGGGAACATATGTACCAGGGAACATATGTACCAGGGAACATAGGCACTGGGAACATAGGTACCAGGGACATAATACTGGGAATATATATGCAGGGAACATAGATACTGGGAACATAGATACTGGGAACATAGGTACCAGGGAACGTAGGTACCAGGGAACATAGATACTGGGAACATAGGTACCAGGGACCATAGATACGGGAACATATGTACCAGGGAACATAGGTACCAGGGAACATAGATACTGGGAACATAGGTACCAGGGAACATAGATACTGGGAATATATGTACCAGGGAACATAGGTACCAGGGAACATAGATACTGGGAACATAGGTACCAGGGACCATAGATACTGGGAACATATGTACCAGGGAACATAATTACTGGGAATATATGTGCCAGGGAACATGGGTACCAGGGAACATAGATACTGGAACATAGGTACCGGGGAATGTAGGTACTGGGGAACATAGCATCAGGAAGTATTGGGTGCTGGGGAACATGGGTGCCAGGGAACATAGATACTGGGAACATAGGTACCAGGGAACATAGATACTGGGAACATAGGTACCAGGGAACATAGATACTGGGAATATATGTACCAGGGAACATAGGTACCAGGGAACATAGATACTGGGAACATAGGTACCAGGGACCATATATACTGGGAACATATGTACCAGGGAACATAGGTACCAGGGAACATAGATACTGGGAACATAGGTACCAGGGAACATAGATACTGGGAACATAGGTACCAGGGAACATAGATACTGGGAACATATGTACCAGGGAACATAGGTACCAGCGAACATAATTACTGGGAACATAGGTACCAGGGAACATAGATACTGGGAACATAGGTACCTGGGGAATGTAGGTACTGGGGAACATAGCAATCAGGAAGTATTGGTGCTGGGGAACATGGGTGCCAGGGAACATAGACACTGTTAATGTTTTGAGATTCATAGATATACATACTGTTAATATTATCTAGTCATATTTATGGCTATTTTTATTTTATCCTGTTGTTTTCTATTTTCAATTTATGTTTTTGTTTTTTTTTACTTTTCAGTACTTTTAAAAAAAAAAAAAAAAATCACTCTATTCTTATTCTGACCGTATTGGTGTTTTTTTCTGTTCATACTGTTGCATTGATTAGAGTAGCACTGACACACAATGACGGTAAATTCTGTTCTATTCTATTCTATTCTATTCTATTCTATTCTATTCTATTCTATTCTATTCTATTCTATTCTGTGTCTCTAATCTTGTCCATAACGTATTAGACGTTTTGCAGTTGATTCCGTGTCGTTTCCAGTGAAATTTAAGAAAATGTACCATTGTCGTGTTTTTAATGCGTCGTTCTGTATAAAAGCAGTAAAATTAGCTGTAAAAACGTCTGGGTGAACACACACCATGGTGTTGAATTTAAAGACGAGATGGAAACAGAGGCTCATTTTCCGTGCAGTTCTCGGGAAACAGAGCTCCGAATAAAAAAAAAAAAACCTGAGTGTAAAACTGCACTTGTTCTGTAAAGGTGTGATCTTTCTATTGGTTTCATTTGACACTGGACACTTTCTGAGGTGTTTTTTTTTTTTTTTGACACTTAGGGTTTGGTCTGTGCATTTTCACAGTCCAGTTTGCAGATCCAAAATCACATTTTCTGCTCATGGGTGGAGATAATTTGGTTCAGGACAAAAGTGGATCCACCTGTGGAGTCGTCGGCTAAAAAAAATGACCTTTTCAGAACTCCTTCTACTGCTTTTACCTGCACAAGAAGAACTAGAGTTTCATTTTAATTAAAGTGTGTGTGGTCAGTTTTGGATTCCTGCCTTGATTTAGTAGGAGTTGGGATGTATTTTGAGGATCTGAGGAGGTATAGTTTATAGGAAAGTGTTTAGTTATGGACTGAATGATGTGTCCAGGAACTGGGTTTCCATGACCTTCAGAAATGCACAACATGTAAAGTGGCCATAGAAAAGTTGGAAATGGAAACACCCCAGGGGTACTGGAAGAAGCCCAGGGGGTACTGACAGTTTTAGGGGAACAATACATTAAATATGTACAGAAGAGGATTAAAAAGAAAAAGAGGAAAAAAATTATGGTCATATATATATATATATATATATATATATACACTGAACAAAAATATAAACGCACCACTTTTGTTTTTGCTCCCATTTTTCATGAGCTGAACTCAAAGATCTAAACTTTTCTATGTACACAAAAGGCCTATTTCTCTCAAATATTGTTCATAAATTTGTCTAAATCTGTGTTTGTGAGCACTTCTCCTTTGTCCTTTGGCTGAGATAATCCATCCACCTCACAGGTGTGGCAGATCAAGATGCTGATTAGACAGCAGGATTATTGCACAGGTGTGACTTAGGCTGGCCACAATAAAAGGCCACTCTAAAATGTGCACTTATACTGTATTGGGTGGTCCAGGGGGGTCAGAAAACCAGTCAGTATTTGGTGTGACCACCATTTTCCTTGCACAGTCTCTTCATGAATTCTCTGAAACAGCTTTGGAGATGGCTTATGGTAGAGAAATGAACATTCAGTTCACAGGCAAAAAGCTCTGGTGGAGATTCCTGAAGTCAGCATGCCAACTGCATATTCCCTCAAAACTTGTGACATCTGTGGTATTGTGCTGTGTGATAAAACTGCACATTTTAGAGTGGCCTTTTATTGTGGCCAGCCTAAGGCACACCTGTGCAAAAATCCTGCTTTCTAATCAGCATCTTGATATGCCACACCTGTGAGGTGGATGGATTATCTCAGCAAAGGACAAAGGAGAAGTGGCTTACTAACACAGATTTTAGACAAATTTATGAAAATATTTGAGAGAAATAGGCCTTTTGTAGAAAAAGTTTTAGATCTTTGAGTTCAGCTCATGAAAAATGGGAGCAAAAACAAAAGTGGTGGCGTTTATATTTTTGTTCGTATAGTATATATATTATATAAGTAGTATGTATATGTATGTATATGTATGTATATGTATATATATGTTATGTTATATGTATTATATGTATATATATGTATAATATATGTATATATAATATATATATATATATATAGTATATGTATGTATATGTATGTATATATATATACTATCATATATATATGTATATTTTAAATTTGTATTCTGGGATTAAAATCAGAATTTCAAGATTAAAGTCAGAATTCTGAAATTACAGTCAAATTTCCATATTAAAGTCCAAGATTAAAATTAGAATTCTGAGATTCAAGTCATATCTGAATTATATTATATATATATGTATAAATGTATAATATGTTTTTTCCCAGTGGCCCTAATCCTCTTCTGTAAATCATCATGTACAAAATAAATAATGAGGATATATATATATATATATATAATATATATATATATATATATATATGTATTATATATATGTATATGTATAATATATAGTATATGATAGTAATATATGTATATGTATGATATGTATATATGTATATATATATGTATGTATATATATGTATATGTATGTATGTATATGTATATATATGTATATATATGTATATGTATGTATGTATATGTATATGTATGTATATGTATATGTATATATGTATATATATATATATATGTATATGTATGTATATGTATATGTATGTTATATAATAATATATATATATATATTAGTATATGTATATGTATATATATATATATATTAATCTATTATATATATAATATATATGTATATGTATTAAATTATATATATATATATTATATATATATCTATATATATATATATCTATGATATATTATATATATATATATATATGGATATATAGATTTAAATTTGTATTCTGGGATTAAAATCAGAATTTCAAGATTAAAGTCAGAATTCTGAAATTACAGTCAAAATTTCCATATTAAAGTCCAAGATTAAATTAGAATTCTGAGATTCAAGTCAGAATTCTGACTATATATATATATATA
The DNA here is from genome assembly GCF_902148855.1 of Sphaeramia orbicularis. NCBI lineage: Eukaryota > Metazoa > Chordata > Actinopteri > Kurtiformes > Apogonidae > Sphaeramia > Sphaeramia orbicularis. The sequence continues at coordinate 4,962,636 of NC_043964.1, forward strand.
TATTATATATTATATTATATATGTATAAATGTATAATATTGTTTTTTCCCAGTGGCCCTAATCCTCTTCTGTAAATCATCAGTACAAAATGAATAATGAGGATTAAAGCTGAAATATAAAACACAATAAGTACCTTCATATAATAGTTTTATTGTTGATCATCTTGTTCAGCTTTGGTAACATTGAAGAACATTTATATTTTCTATGATTCAAAATGAGTTGAGTAGATAAGGAATTATATTTTGTTGATGAAAGTTTTCATTCATCAATTAGGGACAATTTATTTTCTTGTCACTTTTCAGTTTATATTCGCACAAATTTACTGTTAAAAAAAATGTTATTTTTTTATATATATGACAGTTAAATATATGTTTCTTGGTTTATAAAGTTTTTGAAAATTTAAACCAGATCACCTGTAGCACAGAAACAAGTTTGCCGGTTTTTGTTCAATCAAAATGCTGAAGTGAGTGCAGAATCCAAGATGATGATGATAATAATAATAATAATAATAATGACAACTGAAGAACGTATCACTTTTTTTTCGGCCTGGTGGCCTCAGCCTGCTCTTTTCTTGGGTTTATTGTCTGTCGTTCTTCCACTCTTCTGTCCTCCCTCTGCACATCCGTCCATCTGCTGGTTCCGTCCTCAGAGCTGATCCCAGCAGGACCAGTATGAGTCTGTGTCAGATCTGCGGTCATATGGAGGCTCAGACACAAGCTCAGCCTATCCCATCCTCCTCCTCTGTTTACTTTACCTTCCCCTTCTTCCTCCTCCTCCTCCTCTGACGTTGACGTTGGAAGAGGTGGAGGCGTCAAATCAGAGCGGACGTTGGTCATTTCCAGCCTCAAATTGCCTGGCTCTCCTCTCTGACCTCCTCTTAACAGCCTCACTTCGACACAAACACACGAAAACAAGTGTGTTTACACGGGAACATGCGTGAAGGCGAACACACGGATACGCTGAGATGTGATTAAAGCGTTCAAACCCACCGGCTGGGTGATGCTAATGACCCGCCCACAGGTCACATGGGGTCAAAACACAGCAGGAAGCGACAAATTTAAGGGAATTAAGCAGCGCTGGTGCCCAATTAAAAACTAGTTTAATAAAAGTTAAAACAGGTTTGGTGACTTAAACTGGACCCACTGCGACTTTTATGGCACTTCCAAAATATTTCACTTTTCTTAAGTGATTTATTACAGTTTATAATATTATTCTTTGTATTTTGTGTTTTTTCAGTTTAAGTCTTTCATTTTCCTATATTTAATTCAATGATTATGTAGATGTTCATTAAAGATCAGATTAAATCAAGTCAAAAACAGTGAAAGTTAAAGAAAAAGTGACTTTTCAGTAATATATATAACTAAATGTAAAAAGAAGTGTGTCCATCCACTGTCATTGATCCAACTCCATTGGTTTTACTGGTGAATCAATGTTGTAAAAGATGACAGTGTTTCCATGGTAACTATGGGGCCTCTAAACATCCAAATATGGTCATATCTGATGACCATAAAAAGATGTAGAACTGTATTTTACACTAATTATTGACATGTATTGATAGAATTAGTGGATCAACAGGTATTAAACAGTTTAGATCAGTAGATGGTTTGGGTTAAAGGTGGAGTCTTTGGGTCTTTAAGGGTTAAATAGAATTGAATTATTAATATATTCATTTACAGTTTATTTGACGTTCTTGTAAATAGATAAACTGAGAACAGAAATCATGTGTGAGGATCAGAACTGTGATGAATAATTTGTGACACATCAACAAAATGAGTCAGATTTACTAAAGGAATGCCAATTATTGAGGGTGTAATTCAGAAAAAAACACCAAAGGAGGCGGATGAAACTGGAAAAATTATACACATATATTATTATATTATATTATATTATATTATATATATTATATATTATATTACTAAGTTTATACTTCTTCCTACTCCTTTTCGACCATGCAAAATGGTATTTTGTTTTTGTCTTAATTTGCGTTTTGTTTTATTTTGTTTTTTTTGCATGCTTGAAATAATAAATAAATAAGTTTAGATAAGATAGAATGATAGTGGGAAAGAAGAGAAAAGCAAAACAGTAATGGACATTTGCAGATACACATGGGAAAGTATTAGTAGAAACAAGTGACAAAGTAGTAAATAATAATAATGATAATAATAAATAATAAAACAACTGGTTCCAGGCACAACAAATCCCGCCCCTTGCATGTATTGTATTATGTCCCGCCCACTTCTATAGTTAGACTGATCTTCGTCCAGACCACAGGACTGGAACATAGAACAGAACCTGAACAACCTCACACATTCAACTGGGTTTTAAGTTTTAATAGAACATGTCACTAGTTGCTTTTCCATTGGACATCTGTGCAAAACTTTACCGATATTTACTAAATGTTGAAAAAACAGAAGTGCTTAACATCAGTTTTTTCTATGAAATCACAAATGCGATGATTTGTTTATTTATTATCGCAAGATGACACAACAAGTCATTCCATAAACATGGCGACGAATGTAAATATGGTGTTGAGTTACAGATATATTCATTATTATTATATATTACTCTTCTGTCTTGTACTAAATTAAAAATGGATCGGCTTTCCTGGTGTGTCCACACATACCGCCACATGTAACATATGTCAACATCTGTTTTTTTTTTTTTTTAATTCACCTGACTCAATGTGAAAAAAGGTCTTTCCATTGCAGTTTTGCGTGATATACCATCTGTGCTACACCCGAAAAACCACCTCTTTCCAGCGCAAAAATTTTAATAGAAAAATGAGACTTTTGGCAAAATTGTGGTTTTTTTTCCATTAGGGAAATTTTTATGCGCAAGTTATATTTGCACAATTTGAGGGTCAATGGAAAAGCGACTACTGACATACAGGGACACTGGAACTATTTTTAGTGTCGGACAGTCTTTATGAAGCCAAACTGGTACTTTTTCTAAATTTGTGCTGAGCGTTTCTGCGACATTATCTCAGGTTTTCCTGGATGACAGTGTCATCAGCGTACATTTGATACATTTGAATATGTACATTTAGGTAAATTTATATGAGAGATGTTTCCCCAGATACATTAGATTAAGTAAAAAAAAAAAAATTCTGAGTGATGAGATCGTTTTTGTTGTTTTCCAGATCAATATGTTGAATGTTTGTTCATTTTGACTCATGACTTCGTGCTTCGACAGAATCTTGCTGGTTGAAATAATAGAAGATTGGACAAAATGAACAACAGCACAGAAAGAGAAAAAAAAACCAAAACAGACAGACTGGCAGACTGTGTTCGCCATGTTTGACAGTTGGTCCGATCTTCCTGCTCTGTTTCCTGAATCAGTGTCTTGACAGAAATTCAACAAATTCATCCACCATCACCATAAAACTCCGCTGGGTTGAATCCGTCCCTTAACTTTCCTCTAAAACGGAATTCAGTTTAATCCAGGTCGGAATCAGCAGCGTTTTCGAATGTGCAAATGCAGTCATGTGTATGTGTAAGTTTTGTTCTTGTTTTTTTGTTTTCTTATGACTTCTTACTACCTGTTTTATTTCTAAGGACTAAGTAAGATTACTGGTGTTGTTGCATATTTGAAATAAACTAAACAAAAAAAAAAGGTAGAAAGATCGCACTGTTTCTGAAAAGTCAGTTATCAGGAGGTATGAGCGTCACCGTTGACAACGGACGACGTTCACAGAAAATATGAAACAGGATTCACAACGGAACATAGATACTGTTAATGTTGTTGATATTCATAGATATACATACTGTTAATTTCTGTTCATATTGTATGCCTATTTTTATTTGATCCTACATTGTTTTCTACTTTTCAATTTTATGTTTTTTTTTTTTAATTTATTTATTTATTTTTTTCTACTTTTTTAGTACTTTCTAATTTTTTTTTCACTCTATTCTTATTTCTGACGTATTAGTGTTTTTTTCTGTTCATACTGTTGCACTGATTAGAGTAGCACTGAACAGACAATGACAGCAAATTCTATTCTATTCTATTCTATTCTATTCTATTCTATTCTATTCTGTGTCTCTAATCTTGTCCATAACGTATTAAGACATTTTGCAGTTGATTCCGTGTCATTTCCAGGGAAATTTAAGAAAATGTGACATTATCGTGTTTTTAATGCGTCGTTCTGTATAAAAGCAGTAAAATTATCTGTAAAAACGTCTGGATGAACACACACCATGGAGTTGAATTTAAAGACGAGATGGGAAACAGAGTCTCATTTTGCATCCAGTTCACGGGAACAGAGCTCCGAATAAAAAAAAAAAAAAAAAAAAAAAAACCCTGAGTGTAAAACTGCACTTGTTCTGTAAAGGATTCACAAACATGTTTAAAAATGAGCAGAACTGAGTCAACGTAGAAAGAGTCGTTTAATTCAAATCCAGTCCCATATAAACATAAACCTTCTCAAATGTATAAGCCTCTGGATGCCTTCAGAGCAAACGTTTGACTGGTAGTGTACCTAAATATCCTGGGGGGGGGTGTATAATGTATGTAGTATTTCTCCCTCGTGGCGGCGGCCCCTCCATCTGTAAACGTCCAGACCTAAATGTCCGTTCTCTTCTGCTCATTCTGCCTTTTGTTTTCCACCTGTGTATGAGTGTATTACCGACTCTAAATCTGTTAACACACATTACAAAGACCAAACCAACCGTTTATATCCACTGCCCTCTGGGTAAGGCCCCGTCTCCATGGTTACAGGATCATGTTGACCAGTTAAAAAGGCTCCAAAATAATGGTTCCCCTGGAGGCAGAGACGTGGATTGGACCGGAGCCACGAGGCAGAACCGGGTGGACGGATGGACGTGGACGTGGGTGCCGTCGAGTTACCGCGCTGACATTTCACCTCACGGGCGGCGTTCCCTTCGCCGCTCTGCCGTCTGTCACATGGCCCCGCGGAAACCGACTGCGCCGCTCGTATAACTTCATTACTTTTAATGCGGCCGTAATTACTCCGGCATGTTGTAATTGGACAGAGATATGAGAACAATAAAGGATGTCAGGACAGAGAAGGGGGGTTTTAATCGGGGTTAATGATATTTATTTTGCGCCGTGCTCTTTTCGGTCTGAGTCACGGCTGAGGCACGTGGGCTAAGTGTCGAATCTCCAGGGACGGCGGCGCTAGCGGCGGTGGTGGATTCCCTCGCCGTTGTCGCCCAGGAGATGCTTTCGAGCCTCTTGTGTCGGTTTTGTCGTAGAAAGGTGACGCATTAACCTCAGATCCGATTAAGGGCTGTAACGGAGCCGGGTCGTGCCGGGGCCAAACGGTCGGATCAGGCCTGAACCTCCGTGACCCAAGTGTTTGGAACAGATAATGAACTTAGTTTTATCAGGTCTGGATGGTTCCCCCAGGGTCCAAACGGGGACAGAACAGGGTTCATGTTCTGGTACAGTCAGGTTTTTCACCTATAAGTAACACAAAGACAAACTGTTTTCTTTGTTTTTGAAAAAAAAAAAAAAAAAAGGAACTTACTGTTTGAAAATGTTTGTTTTGATTCATTCATTAGCTCGCTGGCCGATAGAACATTAGCTATTGTGAAGGCGTCATCTTTGTCGTCGTTGTCGTCTTGGTTGTTGTCTTTGTCATCGTCTTTGTCGTCATCGTCTTTGTCGTCATCGTCTTTGTCGTCATCTTTGTCATCATCTTTGTCGTCATCATCGTCTTCATCATCGTCTTCGTTGTCGTCTTTGTCGTCATCTTTGTCGTTGTCTTTGTCATCGTCTTTGTCGTCATCATCTTTGTCGTCGTCATTGTCTTCGTTGTCGTCTTTGTCATCATCTTTGTCATCGTTTTTGTCATCATCGTCATCTTCATCTTTGTCGTCATCTTTGCCGTCGTCATCTTCGTTGTTGTCTTCCTCGTCTTTGTTGTCATCTTTGTCGTCATCATCGTCTTGGTTGTCATCTTTGTCATTGTCTGTCGTCGTCGTCTTCATCTTTGTCGTCATCTTCATCTTTGTCGTCGTCATTGTCTTCGTTGTTGTCTTCCTCGTCTTTGTAGTCGTCTTTGTCATCTTCTGCATCTCTGTTGTCGTCATCATCTTCATTAGTAATTCCTTCAAACATCTTCTCTGACAAAACTCATAACTTATAAACTTTTGTGCATCTTCCATGTGACAGTGTCTACAATGTTTGTTCACACTTTTGAAAAATTGAGAAAATAAATTTGAAAAAATAGATTTTTAAGTTTTTGACACATTTTTAAAAAATATTCTAAATGTCCCTTTTTCCTTCTACTGGTCCATATTTTGATGGTTTAGAACATGTAAATGGTTCCAGAGATCAGTCTAGTTCCTATTGATCACTGATAGAAGTCACAGACTGTGATTGGATGAGTTCAGTTCTCCTCCAGTGAAAGTCCCGCCCACTTCTACTGTTAGCTTGATCTGCATCCAGACCACAGAACTGGAACACAGAACAGAACCTGAACAACCGCACAAATTTAACATAGAACAGACGCTGACGTACAAGGACACTGGAACTGTTTTTCTATATAATAACCTATAAATAATGTCAACTCCAAGGTTTTCTCTGTTTTAGAGCGAAAAAGACAAATTTCAAATTACATGGTGAAAATATTTACATCTGAAGTTTTTTTTTTTTTTTTTTTCAATACGTGCCAATACGCAAGATTATAGCCAAGATTAATTTCCATCTTAATCCCTACATCTACAAACTATCCTTTAAAAATGGAAATGCGTAATAACTTATAAATAATGTCAACTCCAAACTTTTCTCTATATTTTAGAGTTCTAAAAAATATCGTAAAATTACATCATGGAAATGTTTACATCTACAACTTCTTTAAAAAAAACGCGTATAACATGAACAACTAGGAAATTGAAATGTCTTCAGTAAAATAACTTCAATTTTAACAACATTCTGCCTCAGTTTATGATTTATTATTTGATAGAGGATCAACAAATACACAAACGGACAAAATATTGGTACAACTGCTTCTATTTGAACACATTTCAGGTTCTTTCTACATAATCTTTAGAAGTTCAGTCCAGATTTGACATGTAAACCCATTATCCGTGCACACTAGAGGATTACTGTACATGTTATTATTCATGCGATCAGGTTCTGATGAAGTTCCTGTTCCCCTGACCATGTTCCGTCTACATGCACAGACCAAATTACACCCGTTCATCAATAATTCACGAGGGTTCATACACAGATCCGCCTGGTTTTGGTTGGAATTTAAGAACACACGTTTCCGTCCCAAACCTCAGACTTCTCAGTGATTCACGTGTTTATTCCGTTTGTAATTTCTGACTCGCTGCTGCATTTCCAAAATAATATCGATCAGCCCAGAGGGGAACGATAATTACATCCAGACCTGGTGTTTGTAAGAACCCGGCCCGCGGGGGAACGGCTCATTCTGGGGGAACGTGTCCATGTTTTTGGTCGTGTAGTTGTTTTAGATATTCTGTGATTACTTAGTGGGTACAAGTGGGAAAATGAAAACCGTTTACTGGTGCTAATGAATTCTAAATGTCATTAATTTACACCAGAGTGTTCTTCAACAAAGACGGCGTGGTGATGAAGTGGTGAAGAAAAAAAAAAAAAAGACTGATGTTCCCTCCAAACAGAACCACAAAATGACACAAAAACAGCTCGGATTTAGAACATGAAGAACTGACCAGCAGATGGTACCAAGATCCCCAGTACCTGTGTTCTCCAGTACCAGGTACCTGTGTTTACAAGTACCTGTGTTCTCCAGTACCTAGTACCTGTGTTCTCCAGTACCAGGTACCTGTGTTCTCCAGTACCTAGTACCTTTGTACTCCAACACCTAGTACGTATGTTCCAAAGGGCCTAGTACCTGTGTTCTCCAGTACCTAGTACCTTTGTTCTCCAGTACCAAGTACCTATGTTCCAAAGGGCCTAGTACCTGTGTTCTCCAGTACCTAGTACCTTTGTACTCCAACACCTAGTACGTATGTTCCAAAGGGCCTAGTACCTGTGTTCTCCAGTACCTAGTACCTTTGTTCTCCAGTACCAAGTACCTATGTTCCAAAGAGCCTAGTACCTAGGTTCCCAGTACCTAGTGCCTATGCTCCCCAGTAGCTATTACCTATGTTCTCAGTACCTAGTCCAATGTTCCCAGTACCTGTGTTCCCCAGTACCTAGACCTATGTTCCCCAGTAACTAGTACCTATGTTTCCATTACCGATGTTCTCCAGTACCTCATACCTATGTTCCCCAGCACCTAGTGCCTGTGTTCCCCAGTACCTAGTACCTGTGTTTCTATTGCCTAGTACCTATGTTCCCAGTACCTAGTGCCTGTGTTCCCCAGTACCTAGTACCTGTGTTCTCCAGTGCCTACTACCTATGTTCTCCAACACCTAGTACTTGTGTTCCCAGTACCTAGTACCTGTGTTCCCAATACCTAGAACCTATGTTCCCCAATACCTAGTACCTGTGTTCCCCAGTACCTAGTACTTATGTTCCCTAGTACCTATGTTCCCCAGTGTCTAGTACTCATGTTTTCCAGTACCTAGTACCTAACATAAGTACCAGGGAACATAGGTACTGTAGAACCATCCTTTTCATCAGACTAATATCGCACCAACAGGAGTCAGATCATCTTTCTCATTGGTTCCAGTGACAGCCCTCGCATTTAATCCAATTAAAGCTCCAGAAGTGTGTCACCACACACACACACACACACACAAACACACACGTACACACACATACACACACACCCTCACACGCACACATACACACACACACATACACACACATACACACACACACACACCCTCACACGCACACGTACACACACACACACATACACACATACACACACACACACCCTCACATGCACACGTACACACACACACACATGCCTGTACACTCTTGGTCTTGGCGGTGACACAAACACTCACAGAGTCAATCAATCACACCTTTGTTCACACACACACACACACACACACACACACACTGGTTTCCATCCTCTTCCTCATCAGGATGAAGGTGTGAGCTCTGGTTTCTGTATTAGAACCGTTCCACCTCCACGCATGCGCCGGCTTTAACTGGTGGTAAAGAGGAAATTAATCTGCCCCCCCCCCCCCCCCCCCCGCCGTCCAGGCAGGATATTAATGTGGAGCGTTCACCCATCTGTGTGCACCAGCACCCCGCCCATCACAACATATGCAAACCACAGGTGGAACCGATGAGACGAGACCTGCAAACCACCGTGGAACCGATGAGGACGAGAACCTGCAAACCACATGGAACCGATGAGGATGAGAACCTGCAAACCACAGGTGGAACCACAGGTGGAACCGATGAGGACGAGAACCTGCAAACCACAGGTGGAACCGATGAGGATGAGAACCTGCAAACCACAGGTGGAACCACAGGTGGAACCGATGAGGACGAGAACCTGCAAACCACAGGTGGAACCGATGAGGATGAGAACCTGCAAACCACAGGTGGAACCACAGGTGGAACCACAGGTGGAACCGATGAGGACGAGAACTCGCAAACCACAGGTGGAACCAATGAGGATGAGAACCCACAAACCACAGGTAGAACCGCACTAGAACTGATGAGACGAGAACCCGCAAACCACAGGTGGAACCGATGAGGACGAGAACCCGCAAACCACAGGTGGAACCGCACTGGAACTGAAGAGGATGAGAACCTATGTTTCCCAGTACCTATGTTCCCTGGTACTTATTTTTGCTGGTGCCTATGTCCCCTGGCACCTTGTACCTATGTTCCCAAGTACCTAGTACCCATGTTTTCTGGTATCTATGTTCTCCAGTACCTATTTTCCCTAGTACCTATGCTCCATAGTACCCATGTTCCCCAGTACTTAGGTTTCCCAGTACTTAGTGGCTATGTTCCCTAGTACCCATGTTCTCCAGTACCTCGTATCTATGTTCCCTAGAACCTATATTCCCCAGTGCCTATGTTCCCTAGTACCCATGTTCCCTGGTACGTTTTTGCCAGTACTGCAGAACATAGGTACTAGATACTGGAGACAGACGCTAAGTGTGTGCAGGCATGTGAGTAGATGAGTGTGTGTGTGTGTGTGTGTGTGTGTGTGTGTGTGTGCGTGTGTGTGTGTGTGTGTGTGTGGTGACACGCTTCTGGAGCTTTAATTGGATTAAATGCGAGGGCTGTCACTGGAACCAATGAGAAAGATGATCTGCGTCCTATTGGTGCGATATTAGTCTGATGAAAATGATGGCGTTTTCCGATCTTTGCGGTATTGGCTGACGTTATCCAGAACCTAACTGGAGACGCAGGAACCGCAGAACTAATAGGACAGAATATAGGAGGGTGTCTTTGTTCAGTTTATTTAAAATGATGAGAAAATCTGTAAGTCCATCATCGTCTTCATCTTCATCACAGCAGGTTATTAAACACAGGAACATGACAGCTCGGGTTTCAGCCTGATGTGGAATTGAACATAATTAAAACCAAAGAACTGTTAGTTTTAGTGTGAGATGGATTTACGGGTGGGACAATTTATGAAATCTCACCCAAAACAATAATGACTAATGTTGGCGTGTGTTAATCAGCGAGACGACAATTATGTTTGGAGTAGACAATTAATGTAATGATCATTTTCTGAAGTGTGTACGCTGGAGAAATGTACGAGGATCTGACGAACGCTGTGACTGTTTACGACAGAGTGGTCTCATATGAGTCAGAAGAGAAGAGAAGAGAATGGAAGGTTTACTGTTGTTTAATCACCTTTAACCCTAAAAGACCTGAACAGCAACCACAGAGCAAATGAAAATGAGCAAAATACTAGAAAAATAAGGGAAAAATGAACCAAAAAACCTTGAAATGAGGCATAAAAGTGAATACATTTTTCTGAAGTGAAGAGAAAATTAGCAAAATACTCAAAAAATGAGGAGAATTCGCCATTTCATCCCATCCAGAACCATGTATTTGTTCTGTTAACCCTCAAAAACCAAAACCATCTACTGATCTGAACTGTGTGTTGTATCACAGTTTTGACAAATTTAGATTTTTTTTTTTTTTTTTTTTTAATTTTTGGCAAATTTGTGAAATATTAAAAATGTTCCTTTCCTTCTAATGGTTCATATTTGGATGCTTTTAATCATGTAAATGGTTACAGGTGTTAATATAGTTCCTATTGAGCACTGATAGAAGTCATATATGGACTTCATTTGGGTTCATGACCTTTGACCTTACGTGACCTTGAAGGGCCAAACACAAGGTCACAAATGTCTAGATTTCAATGATCTTCTTCCCCGAAACTACTTTTCGTGTTCATTTTAAAGTTTATATGTAGCTTCCTTGGGACAGTGTCTCCAAAGATTGGCTACAGTTTTGACAAATTTTGATTTGTTTTTTTTTTAATTTTGATGAATTTTTGAAATATTACAAATTTGCCTTTCCTTCTAATGGTCCATATTTTGATGGTTTATAACGTGGAAATGGTTCCAGATATCAATATAGTTCTTTGATCGTAGGGCTGTAAGAAAATATCGGTTCTGCAATATATTGCGATATTTCATTTCACAATATTGTATCGATATTAAAAAGTACTGCATTGATATTTTTAGGTATTTATTCAAATGCAGATATTGCGGAGGTTCATTTTAGTTTTTCTTTTTTGTTTATTTTGATGTTGTGACATTAGTTCTGAATGAAAAGAATATGAATATTTGAACAGGATCTTCAGCTGTAATGTCTGTAAAACTATTTGTTTTAATAAGGAACATTTTGTGATATAGCATTAGATCCTGTTGGGATCAAATAAAATGTGTTTAGTATTTGTGCATTTTTCTGGAGTAATTCAATTTTTCCAGGAGATAATCTTTTAAAAAAAGAAACAAAACCAATAAAAAATTACCTTTTAAACATTATCATGATATTGTGATATATATCGTATCGTGATCCTAGTATTGTGATTTGTATCATATCGCCAGATTCCTGCCGATACACAGCCCTGTTTGGTAGAAGTCATCTGTGGGTTCTAATTCTTGGTAGAAGTTGCCGGTGAACTTTGTTTCCCGTCGCTTTTATTTTCGTAAATATTTCCGCTCTACATCGCATCGCAGACGGCGTCTTTAACCCTCGTTTCTCCGGTGTGATTCAACTCCCCTGGTTATCACTTTGCAGTTGTGTGTTTGTCAGCTCACCGTTCAAGCGCTCGGCCATTAGTCCGCTGCCATTATAAATCTTCCCCCTTATTAGAACCAGCGAAGCTCAATAGGTGGAAATGCAGCCACTCACAAACACTCTATCAAAGCGCGGCTCTATCGATCGTCCTCTGCGCTCTCGTTCACCTGGACTCAGATGGATGGAGCGCCGGGTGTCAGTCGGTCGGCTGACTCACACGCCTCCGTTTGTGCCTCCTTACAGTCACTTCCTGCGGCGATGGCTTCGTTCAAATGTCAGAGTAAATGAGCTGGCCGGCCTGTGCTAGTGTGTGTGCTCATCAGGACACGTTCTGAGGCTGTTTGTTCCTCTGGTCTTCTACCTTCAGCCCTCACACACACACACACACACACACACACACACACACATATATATGTCCACCCCATTCCTCCTCCACCTCCTGTGGCTCTCCAGGGGTCATTAGCTCGTTTATAGGTTTAATTAAAGCCCGGTTAATTATTTAGCCTCAGGAGCGAGCCGTCCCTGGCCTTTAGTTTGATCAGTGTGACTTGTTGAATGGAGATGAAAGACCTCGGCCAGACATCCGTTTTCCACCAGCCTTTACTGAACACACTGGAGCAACTTTCCCTTATAGGTACGAGTACTTTTAGAAAAACACAACTAGAGTTAAGCACATGTTCTGCACTGTAAAAAATACCTGTAATTTAGGCAAGGCAAGTTTATTTGTATCGCACATTTCAGCAACAAGGAAATTCAAGGTGCTTCACACATGAGACTGAAGTACGACGACAGGGAAAAGAAACATTTAAAACATTATAAAAGAAACATGTAAAAGGGGATGAAAACAGCAAGTAAGAACAGAAAACCCAAAAATATAAAAACACACATTAAAGTAAGAGGTGCAGTGCAGAGTTTCAAAGGAGAATAGAACATTTAAAAAGTCTTTCTAAAGTTTAGTCAGCGGCAGCAGTGAACAGCGGAGTCTGGAACCTGGACTGAACAGAACTCAGACTCACACATCAGACCTGAGGTTTTCTGGTGGTTTGTTCCACATCTACGGAGCATAGAAACCGAACGCTGATCCTCTAGGTTTAGTTCTGACTTTGGGAACCCAGAGCAGACCGGCACCAGACCACCTGAGTGGTCCTGATGGTTCAGACTGGACTAGAAGGTCTCTGATGGATTTTGGGCCTAAACCATTCAGTGCTTTATATGCTAGCAGGAGAATTTAACAGAATTTTCACTGTTTATTTTACAGATTTTTCCTGCATTTTTAAGATACAGGAAATATCAATGAAATGACAAAAATAAACTGTGATTTTACATGTCAAATGTAAAATACATGAAAAACTAACTGTGAATAACCAAAAATTTAAATTTTTTAAAAGAATTTTTTTCTTTTTTCACAGAAAAATACAGTTAAAATGCATTTGCAAATGTATCATAATTTCACAAATATTTCTTTCTATTTGTGAGATTAAACTGTTAATTTAAAGTTTAATACTGTAAAAAAAAAAAAAACAAAAAACGAGATAAAATTACTGACAATTTACCGTAAAAGAAGTATTTGTTCTGTAAGTTTAACCAGACTTGTTTATTAATTGACAAATATCTTGTGTAATTACAGGAGGTTTCACAACAAAAATGTTGAATAAATGTACTTTTGTGAATGTATAACATGTATAAGCACTGATAAACTGTCCAAATACAGTTTTTATCAGTGGAGTGGACAACTGAGTCTCATTGGAAAAAATAAATAAATAAATAAATAAATAAATAAATAAATAAATAAATAAATAAATAATATATATATATATATATATATATATATGTATGTATGTATGTATATATATATATATATATGTGTATATATGTATATATGTGTGTATGTATGTATGTATGTATGTATGTATATATGTATGTATGTATATATATATATATATATATATATATATATATATGTAATTTGATTGTTTTAATACATGGAAATATTCTTTATTAAACATTAAAAGTCAAAAAAATATGCAAAATCTCATGTAAAGTTAGGGCAAAAACTGTATTTTAATTATGGAAAATTACCGTATTTTTACAAATGGTTATTTTCCGTTATTTAACAGTTTTTTTCGGCACCCTTGCTGCCAGGTTGCCGGGGTTTTTTAAACATTTTTTTATTTTATTTTTTTTTTTACAATGTGGTCTACTATCTGTTTGGACGTATTTCATAAATGGGTGCTCCTATGAAACTGGGTTTATTTTTGGAATCTGACACTTTTCCACCTTTTTAGACCCCCCCCCCCCCCCCCAAAAAAAAAAAAAAAAAATCAACAACAAAATCATGCCAACCATCTCAAGTCAATATTCCTAAATAATTTTAAACTTAAGGCACTTTTTTTTTTTTTTTTAAACAACCAGTAACTGTAGTTTATTTCCATGTTTTTACACCTCCATAAGGGCATATGGGGGGGGGGGGCAGACCCCCGCTTAAATCTGCATGTATTCCACCAGGTCCACAGTGTAATTAAACCAGTGTGTGACCTCCCGTTCCCCGTCGTTGTCAGGTTGTACCACCTGTTAGTGGAACTTGTGTTGGTGCGTTCACTCAGATAAATGGTGGTGATCACATGAGCTCCGCGGTGGCGCTAATTACATTAGGCTGTAATTTATCTACATAATTCTGTTCCATGGAAGTGGGCTGAAACAGTCAGACGCCTGCGCTGTTCTGTACCTGAACATCCTGTACACAAGGTTTCCCATTAACTGGCTTCATCTGTGACATTAACTGAATATGTTTGGTATTAGTGTGTTTACACGAACCAGTTCCTGATAATAGAAGATATACGTCCACATGACATTATAGAACCTTAGACTTGTGTCATATTTGTATAGAAGTGGTTCTGTTGTATGATTACACTTGATAAAAGGTAATTAAAAAGTTTCTACACAACAGTCGACAGCACTGATCACTGTCAAACATTTATTATTTAAGTGCATTAATGTTACAAACACTGATTTCACAAGAAACATAGAATTTACAGCACAAATATGTACAGAAAATCACACAAACAGCCTGTGACTGCAGTTTATATTCATGTCATATGTCTTTATTCCACTGACGTAACAAAGGTGGTTTTTTGTATAGTTGAGTATTTTTTATAATTTTGTATATTGTCTATTTTTTTTTTTTTTGTGCAGTTTGTGTGATATTTTTATATAGTCTTATTTATGAGAAAATGTTTGATGTTAAACAGTTTCATTTTTCCTGTAACAGTGACAATAAAGTTCTATTCTATTCTATTCTATTCTATTCTATTCTATTCTATTCTATTCTATTCTATTCTATTCTCCTGAATAGTACCAGTATTAGTCTTGTCCTCTTTTCTCTTCTTTTCTTTTCTTTTCTCCTCTCCTCTCCTCCTCTCCTCTCCTCTCCTCTCCTCTCCTCTCCTCTCCTCTGTCCTCTTCCTTTATTGACTCTAACTCTAACTCTTCTTCTCTGGTGTCAGGCCTGAAGGAAGGGGGCGGGCCGGTGGGCGGGGCTACTGGGCTTTTTAAACCAATTCCACATCTGTCAATTAAGGCTAGTGATTTGTGTCGGACAGGAATCACTCTGGCACTGCCACTACACACACACACACACACACACACACGCACACACACACACACTCACACACACACTCACACACACACTCTCGCACACACTCCACACACACACACACACACACACACACACCTACACTCACACTCACACACACTCACACACACACTCACACACACACTCACACACTCACACACACACACTCACACACACACTCACACTCACACACACACACACTCACATATACATACACACACTCACACACACACACACCTACACTCACACTCACACACACACACTCACACACCACTCACACTCACACACACACACACACACTCCACACACACCACACACACACCCACACACTAATCCTCAGGGGACCCACAGAGTCATTGATTGGTCGAGCTGTTCGCCCTCAGACAGGTCGATAATGCTTGTGTTCTCCCGGCGCTGGGACCGGAGGGTGAGGCTGGGTAGACGCTCATTTGGCCGTTCCCATGGGAACCGCTCCCACTCCCACCGGATACGTCTCTTTTGAAGACCTCTGCTGGGGTGTTTTTTTTTTTTTCCTCAAAGTTTCTGTTTTGGAAGTTTCCTTAAATCAACCTTTGAGGACAGTTAATTTCATGTCAACGATAAACGCCTTAATTGGCAGAAAAAAAAAAAAGAAAAAGAAGTGCGGTGCCCGGGTTAGGGGGTTATCTGGGTTATTATTGGTTCTTTGTCTTAAGACAGATGATAACGGAGCATGTGGGGGGGGGGTCGGTAAAATAATGAATTTTTCTTGATTAAAAATTCTCTGGGAAGCTAGCGCCGAAACCCTATTGATTTCCATTAAAAGTAATCAAAGTGGTGGTGGTTCGAGATGGGTTTGAGTTTTTTTTCATTCTGGAAAAAAGAAGTATTTGACTCGTGCTTTTTTGAAAAAAAAATAAATAATAAAACCCAATGATGTACGTGTGAGAGCTGGAATCGTGGCGTTCATCAATCAAACCGCTAACGTTCTGAACCTTGAACTGCGGCCGAAGTATTGGCGGATATCGCCGAAGCCGTGAAAAGCTCGGAAAAATTTAGTGGGCCGTATCTTCTGTTCGGATTCATCAATCTTTAAAACCGATAGCAGTGAGATGGTGTGAGGCATGAATCCCCCCCTCCGCCCCCCAGCACCGGCGCCGAATCGTTTCAACCATCAATCTGGCCTCCATTAGACTTATACTGTCTGCTCTGCGGTCGCGTCTTCTGGTTGGAGTTATGGGGTCGACGAGTAGCGAGGGAGGGGGGGAGGGAGCAAGGGAGGGGGGGTGATAGAGACATGAAGGGGAGGCGGCAGCGGCAGAGATATGTTTGGTATTTAGCCACAGATCCATGAGGGATGGCTCTATCTGTCACTTCCTGCCCCTCACGGTGGTCGCCGCCGCTCGACCCCTCCACGCCGCCGCCTCCTCGTAAAAGCTTCGCGGCCCTGTGTTCAGGTCATAAAACCGAATTAAAATATTAAATCTGTCAGGGCCTGTCCTCGTAAATAAAGCCATATATTACTCCTCCGACTATAAAAGTGAAAAAGGGTCGAGGCGTTTTTTACGACGGCGAGAGGAGCAAGCCGGTCACAAAAGGCCGTCACATCGCTGCCCCCCCCCCCCCATAGCTGCGGACGGAGCTAATTATCCAACGTGCAGAGTGGCGTACGGGCTAAGACCGCTGTCAAAATATTAGTGTGCGTAAGATACAAACACATGCATACAGGGTCTATATGAGTGTTTTTCAGCCTTGGGGTCCGGACCCCATGTGGGGTCGCCTGGAATTTCAGTAACTGATAAAAAATTAAAACTTACTAATAAAAATGTACAGTATATAGGCTAAATGTTGTCTAAAATTAATGTTTATTTGCAACATAGTATAGCAAACTACTACGTGATCAAAACAAATTAATTTTCGCCAGAAAAAAATTTCTGTTCTGATGTCTGGGGTCTCCTGAAATTTGTGATGTTAAAATGGAGTCAGGAGCCAAAAAAAGGTTCGGAACCACTGTTCTGTATTATAAAGCCAAATGGTATGTGTGTGTGTGTGTGTGTGTCCGGGGTATCACACTAAATCTGTACAGAGTTTGACAGCTGCCGTTCGGCATAATTATGTATTCATACACAAGGAACAGACTCACGGAAACGGCAAGTTGATTGGACCAGTATTTTGGGAGATATTAGTCATATGTATGGAGTTAGTTTTCATGTCAAAATGTGCATGAGATAGAAATGTGTGTATTTCAGTCCATAGTTATGTAAAAAAAAAAAAAAAAAATATTTTTAAACTCTTGAATGAGTTCAGTTGTACATAAATATATTGTATGTATTTTATCAAAATATGAAGGAAAAAGTTTTGACATCAAGAATTACAAACATGAAATGTAACTTTACGACTGTGCTTTCTCCGTATATCATGAATACGAACTCACCACCGTGACTCTACTTTCAAAACTCCGTCCCCACTTCGCAGACATTATTTCTGGAGCAGAGGATCCACGGATTCCACCTTTTTTTTTTTTTTTTTTTTAAAAAAAAAAATATGTTTTATCTTATTTTGTTAGTTTTTCACTGAAGAGTTTTACACATATTTATTTCATGCACAACTATATTTATTTTTACATAACTATTTTTGCACAACAATATTGTTTCTTGCACAACTACATTAATGTTTTGTGCAACTATGTTTATTTTTGCGCAATTATATTTTTTGCAGAACTCTATTTTTTGCACAACAATAGTTTTTGCACAACTGTATTTATTTTTTGCACAACTATATTTTTTTGCACAACTATATTTATTTTTGCATAACTCAATTTATTTTTTTTGCTCAACTCTATTTTTTGCACAACTACATTTTTTTTGCACACTATATTTTTTGCGCAACTATGTTTATTTTTTGCGCAACTATATTTATTTTTTTGCACAACTATATTTACTTTTGCATAATTTTATTTTTTGCACAACTCTGTTTTTTGCGCAACTATTTTATTTTTGCACACTATATTTTTTGCACAACTGTATTTGTTTTTTGCACAACTATATTTATTTTTTTGCACAACTATTTTTTTTTTGGCACAACTCAGTTTATTATTTTTGCACAACCATATTTATTTTTTGCACAACTATATTTTTTGCACAGCTGTTATTTATTTTGCACAGCTACAGGCTAATATGCATGTGTATCTGTTTAATGCGCATGTGAATATTTTTGGCAGCTTTCTTATCTCATAGGGGTGAGGAGAGTCCAACCCCCCCCCCCACCACTTACATACTCACCCAACGTGCCGAGCGACGTGAGGAAAGTCCAGTCCATGCAGAACACATGGTTGAACCTGTGGGTATTCTGAACATGGAAAGAACGCAGTTCCATGTTCGCGTGGCCATAATGAAGGCTTCTAATGTATGAGCCGTCTGTCATAAAATAATAATGTCACTTCATGAATGTTGACTGAACTGCGTCACGTCTGATGAAATTATTTCCTTTTCTTTACGGTGCCAATTATGTTGTTATTCTCATCAAACAATAACACATTACCGACAGAAATCAAATTAATTACTGATATAAAATCTGTTCCAACGAAGGTTAAGGGTTAGCTAAGAAAAACAACAGTCATTTTTACTTAATGGATCTATTATGTTCTTCTTGAAGCTCTACATCTATACTGTACTGCGGTTTAATGATAATGAAACTACAGATTGAATTTATCGTGAGCGTCAACACCAAACTGAGGACAAGAGCTGAAACTTAGCAAGTGGTAAAGTCGCACAAAGTGCAGCAAATTAGTTTCATGTTCTGTTTTATAATGTGAAATTAACAATGACTCCAGCTGAATATACATTATGGTAAACAAGCTAACTGAAGGCATTGTAAGGTGGAATGTGTGACGCAAGAACACGTTTTCTGCATCCATTGTAACTTGAAAAAGGAGATTTTAAAGTGACAACAGGTTCAATGCAAATGTCTAAAATAAGCATTTGCATAAAAACAAAACCTCTGTCTGCAGTTGTTCCAGTGGTGGAATACGACAGCGGAGTAGGGCCACAGAAGAAAATTTTAAGTGTTTTTTTTTTTGTTTTGGGTTTTTTTGGCGGGGGGTTCAGGGTTTTGGGGGTAATTTTTGGGTTGTTTTTTAGGGTGATTTTAGGGTAATTTTTAAGTGGTTTTGGGTTATTTTTGGGTGGTTCTTGGGGTCATTTTTGGAGGGGGTGCAGGGTTTTTGGATAATTTGGGGGTTTTAGGTGATTTTTGAGGGGATTTTTGGGTGGTTTATATCTTTTGGGTAGTTTTAGGGTGGTTTTTGGGTTGTTTTTTAGGTGTTTTGTTTTTTTTTTTTTTTTTTTAGGTAATTTTGGTTGTTTTTTGGGTGGTTCTTGGTAGGTTTTGGGGGAATTGGGGTAATTTTTGGGTTGTTTTTAGGGTGGTTTTGGGGGGATTTTTGTGTTGTTTATATGTGGTTTTTGGGTTGTTTTAAGATGGGGTTTTTTGGTGGTTTTTGGGTTGTTTTTAGAGTGGTTTCTGGGGGATTTTTGGGTGGTTTATATGTGGTTTTTTATGTCGTTTTTAGGGTGGTTTTCTGGTGTTTTTTGGGTTGTTTTTAGGTGGGTTTTTTTGAGGTAATTTTGGGTTGTGTTTGGGTGGTTCTTGGTAGTTTTGGGAGAATTGGGGAATTTTGGGGTTGTTTTTAGGGTGGTTTTCAGTGATCACAAAGAACATGTAATATATTGGAGAAAGTTAAAGGTAGAACTTTTTAAATCATGGTCATGGATAAAAAGAATATAATAATAAGATGAGAGAAATTAAATCCAAACTATCTCTGAGTCGTTTTAGAACAAACTAACATTAAAACCAGACTAACCAATGCAATGATATTTATCCCATAATATAAATTATATTCTGACATTAATCATTGTTTTGGATCCCAGACCCCTGTTAGAAAAGAAACACCTGAATTCAACGTGTCCACAGACTTTTGTCCATTTGTGTATGAGTTGGTCCAGAAAAGCGCTATAAAAATTCAATCCATTATTATTATTATTATTATTATTATGATGATGATGCTAATGAGGCTAATGATATGCTCCATTCCTGTGTTGTATATTTGTCCTTGGCCTCAGTTGCAGTTTGTCTTCATTTAAACTGTATTTTATTGAGTCCTGCTGCTCTAATACTCATTAACTCACCAGGTTTGTATTGATTTCCACCTGAAAATAGAAACATTTACCCCACGGCCCAGTGTTTGGGATCAGCTTTGAAAGATCACCACCACTTACAAACCAGACCAGACCAAACCAAACCAGACCAACCAAACCAAACCAGACCAACCAAACCAGACCAGACCAACCAAACCACCAGACCAAACCAGACCAACCAGACCAGACCAGACCTTCAGAGGAGATGATTATATTGGAAATACAGGAAGCTGACCCACCAGGGGGTTCAGGCGGTCTGGTCCACAGAACTGACCCACCAGGGTTCAGGCGGTCCTCCACAGAACTGACCCACCAGGGTTCAGGGGTCCGGTCCACAGAACTGACCCCACAGGGGGTTCAGTGGGTCCCTTCCACAGTTGACCCCCCTCCCCCTGTTGTCCTTTAGATCAGAGCCATTAGCAGGAGCATGGGGGGGGTGGGGGGGTGGGGGTGTCCACCTGCCACTGACAGCTGCTTCTGCATCCTCAGCTAATTGGCTGGCAGGTCGCCCGGGCAACGCAAGTGAGTGTGAGCCAGGAGGAAGACGAGCGAGGACATGGAGTGTCCTGGTATCCAGGACCCAAGATGAAAAGACACACACACACACACACAACACACACACACACACACACGTTTACACATGCACATACTTTAACACTGAAACACTGATATAATTTAGAGATTCTGGTTCCGAATAGAATTGAGCAAAAAATAATAGAACAAAAATAACAGAATAAATAGAATGGAATAGAACATAGAATAGAATAAAAAAGGATATAGATAGATAGATATAGATAGATAGATAGATAGATAGATAGATATAATAGATAGATAGATAGAGATAGATAGATAGATAGATAGATCAGTCAGTGTTGATTGTTCCATTTTTGACGTATTATTTTCACTTTGAGGTGTTGCTGTTTCTTTGGGTGTTCGTTTTCCTCTTTTACTCGTACAACCTGGGGACCTCCACGTTTAGAAAATCACCTCCATATCTGTGTTCTGGCTGAATATCACCATCGTGTTCTTTTTTTTTACTTGCTCTTACTGACATTATCCCCACGTCTGAAGTCAGGACTCAGTATTTAATAGGATCCCACTCACAGATAACTGTTAAAGATGGAAACGCTCCTGACTGTTGGCTGGTGGGATTATCTGAGCAGGTTCTGCTCTTCTGAAGGGGTTCAGTGTGGGTTTTAGGGCATATGCATGTTAGAGGCTCCAGAATGTCCACGACGCCCTCCAGAGTTCTGCAGCAGAACACATGCAGATCCCACAGAGGGTTCTCCACACATGGACCTCTGTGTTTACTGATACGCTCTAGATACGTTCTGCTGTAGTTTAAATTACATACATGACAGATTTGAACAGGATCCAGATCCAGCCCCCCTCCTCCTTCCTTCCCAGAACAGGTTACTCATGGAGCTCTAATCCTGTGTGGACGGACGGCGGACGGACGGGGGGGGCTTTAGGTTTAATTCAACCTTTATTTAACCAGAAAAAATGACTGGTTGAGATTAAAAGTCTGTTTTGTAAAGCGAAGCAGCAGAAGATACAGACATACAGATTTCATTCATTTATCCACAAAACACACATAGAACACTGAAGTGAGAACATACATATAGAGAACATCAATGAACCAAAGGTTCTACAAGTATAAAACAATGTTCCTGAAAAGGATCTCAAACCAGAACCAGATTCAGTTAGAAAAACATGGGAGTGTACCTATGTTCCCCAGTACCTATGTTCCCTGGTACCAATGTTCCCCGTACCTATGTTCCACAGTACTTATTTCCACAGTACCGAGTACATGTGTTCCCTGGTACCTATGTTCCCTAGTACCAATGTTACACAGTACCCAGTACCTATGTTCCACAGTACTTATATTCCCTAGTGCCTATGTTCTTCAGTACCTTGGTTTCCTGGTTCCCATGTTTCCTGGTAGTTATGACCCTGGTACCCTTGTTTCCTGGTAGTTATGACCCTGGTACTCATGTTCCCTGGTACTTTTGACCCTGGTACCCACATTCCCTGGTACTTATGACCCTGGTACCCACATTCCCTGGTACTTTTGACCCTGGTACCCATGTTCCCTGGTACCTATGAGCCTGGTACCCATGTTCCCTGGTACTTTTTACCCTGGTACCCACGTTCCCTGGTACTTTTGACCCTGGTGCCCATGTTCCCTGGTACTTATGACCCTGGTACCCACGTTCCCTGGTACTTTTGACCCTGGTACCCACGTTCCCTGGTACTTTTGACCCTGGTGCCCACGTTCCCTGGTACTTATGACCCTGGTACCCATGTTCCCTGGTACTCTGTTTATTACACTCGTCTAAACCACCTTCACTGCTCTTGATGAGATGAAATCTGTTTAATTCACTGACTTTTTTTTGTCGTTTCTTGCGACATTCCTAAAGGTCACTTTAAATTTACCCGACAATAGTACGGAAACATGACTAATCGTGTGTTAATAATTAAATCACATCATTAACTAACCCTTCAAACCCAGGAGGAGGAGGAATGTTCTACTGTCTGTGGGTAGAACCCTGTTTATCTGTTTAAAAAAATAACAAAATAAAAAAGGAACAGATGCTTCAATGACACATGATGTTGATATTAGACAGAACCTGGAATTACTGCACCTCCTCTCCTCTTCCTCTCCTCTCCTCCTCCTCTCTCCTCTCCTCTACTCCTCTCCTCCTCCTCTCTCCTCTCCTCTACTCCTCTCCTCCTCCTCTTCCTCTCCTCTCCTCTCCTCTCCTCCTCCTCTCTCCTCTCCTCTCCTCCTCCTCCTCTCCTCTTCCTCTCCTCTCCTCCTCCTCTCCTCCTCTCCTCCTCCTCTTCCTCTCCTCCTCCTCTTCCTCTCCTCCCCCTCTCCTCTCCTCTCCTCTCCTCCTCCTCCTCCTCCTCTCCTCTTCCTCTCCTCTCCTCCTCCTCTCTCCTCTCCTCTACTCCTCTCCTCCCCTCCTCCTCTTCCTCTCCTCTCTCTCCTCTCCTCCTCTCCTCCTCCTCCTCCTCCTCTCCTCTTCCTCTCCTCTCCTCCTCCTCTCTCCTCTCCTCTCTCTCCTCTCCTCCTCCTCCTCCTCTTCCTCTCTTCTCCTCTCCTCTCCTCCTCCTCTCTCCTCTCCCTCCTCTCCTCTCCTCTCCTCCTCCTCTCTCCTCTCCTCCTCTTCCTCCTCTCCTCTCCTCTCCTCCTCCTCTCTCCTCTCCTCTCCTCCTCCTCCTCCTCCTCTCCTCTCCTCTCCTCTCCCCTCCTCTCTCCTCTCCCTACTCCTCTCCTCCTCCTCCTCCCTCCTCTCCTCTCCTCTCCTCCTCCTCCCCCTCTCCTCTCCTCTCCTCCTCCTCTCCTCTCCTCTTCCTCTCTCTCCTCTCTCCTCTCCTCCTCCTCCTCCTCCTCCTCTCCTCCTCCCTCCTCTCCTCCTCTCCTCCTCCTCTCCTCCCTCTCCTCCTCTCCTCCTCTCCTCTCCTCCTCCTCCTCTCCTCTCCTCTTCCTCTCCTCTTCCTCTCTCTCTTCCTCCCCCCCCCCCCCCCCACCTCCTCCTCCTCTCTCCTCTCTTTAATTAGGATGTGGGTGAGTCGGTTGTCGGTTGACTAAGCTCGGTATCAGATGATTATTGCTGGAGGGGGGTACATCAGCCCAGGGGCAGCATGGCCATGGGGAACACAAGGTTACAGGAGGTATAACCCCCCCCTCCTCCTCCTCCTCCTCCTCCTCCTCCCCCCTCTCCTCCTCCCTCCTTCCCTCTCTCCATCTCTGTCTCATTACCCTCTCGTCCCCTCTCTCTCCTTGTTGACGTGTTGTAAACCTGATTCCTCTTGTTTCCTCATCTGACCTGTGCATGTACGGTCCCATCCCCCTCCTCCTCTTCCTCCTCTTCCTCCTCTTCCTCCTCTCCTCCTCTTCCTCCTCCTCCGAGCGGGAACATCTCTGCAACATATGTGTGCAGTTAATTAAGATAAACACCAAAGGCAGATGAACAGCAACACAAACCAGCTGTTCATCTCTACAATGATCATTAGCTCGGTGTATTCATTAAACTCTGCTTCAGTCTGAATATTCAGCTTCACTCTGTGGGTTTCACATACTCCCCCCCCACCCCCCCCACCCCGGTTCTGGGCTCGGTGGTCACCGTTCCTCTGACCTTGGTTTGCGAGAACCAGACTGTGGCTATGATTAGTTCGCAGATACTGGACCTTGTCTTCGGTCGGCCAGAGGGCAGAAAATCTATTAGGTGATTTGGTTGGGCACGGCGTCCACCGTCAAACACCGGCTTAGTCTAGACGCTAATTTAGATTAATGGAAGAGTAGCTGCATAAGTTTGGAATTAATAGCGGTGACCTGCAGGGGCTCCACGTATTACTAAAGCCTGAACAGTGGAGACCAGGGGTGGCAAACATACGGCCCACGGCCAAATCCGGTCCTCCAAGGGTTCAGTCCTGCGCACACTATGAGCAGGGCTGGGTGTCATGGCCAATTTCCTTAATCGCTTAGTTTTTGATTCAAAAGGTTCTGAACTGATTAATCACGATTCGATTCGATTCAGTATTAATTGATTCATATTCATTAAAAAAAATTTAGGTGTTTTTTTATGGGGGGGTGTGGGGTTGGGGTTGTTTTGGGGCGGTCCTTAGGTAGTTTTTGGTGTGTGGGGGGTGCGGGGTTTTGGTGTAATTTTTGGGTTGTTTTTAGCGTGATTTTTTTGGGTTATTTTAGGTGGTTTTTGGGTTGTTTTTGGGTGGTTATTGGGTCAATTTTTGGAGGTGGGGTTGCTGGGTTTTTGGATAATTGGGTGGTTTTTAGGATGGTTTTTGTGTGGTTTTGTGTGTTTTTTGGGTAGTTTTAGGATGGTTTTTTGGTGGTTTTGGGGTTGTTTTTTTCGTGTTTTTTTTTTTTAGGTAATTTGGGTTGTTTTGGGTGGTTCTTGGGTACGTTTTGGGGGAATTGGGGGAATTTTATGGTTGTTTTTATAGTGGTTTTTCAGTGATCACAAAGAACACGTAATATGTTTGAGAAATTTAAAGGTAGATTCAAGGTAGGCAGATTTATTTAGTGATACTAAAGTACAATTTTGAGCTGTAACCCGATTATTTGCAGACTACAGCCATGCAACACAGAATCAGTACTGACATTGGAAAGGAAATAAATCTGACATTTCATCAGCAAACAGATGAATCTGCTTTTAAATAATGAACAGGACACAAACATGTCCATGTTTCTCCAGTGGTTCAGAACAGACTTCTTCATCGTCTTTATTCTGTTTTATACCTGCTGCTTCCAGCCTTAAGGCACATTACTATCACCCTGGGGCACTGACACCAATTTTGGCCCCCCTGAAACATAACCATGTTGGGCCCTTGGTACAAGAAACTCACTGGAGGGAGGGTGGGCGGAGCTTCATGATTACCACTTGACTATTCCTCTAACTCCACACTCAGCCACAGGTGATCAAAGGTAATAGTTCTAGAACAACCGGCTTCTGCGACCCCCTCCACTGGCCAGTTCCTCCGCACTGCGTGTTCCAGTTTGAGGCCAGGAGGACCCTCTGCGGAGGGCTGTTCCCCATCCTACCTCTGCATCCTTCCAGCGCCAGAACCGTCCCGAGTGAGACCAAGGTCCCCATCTCCCGAGGGGCTCGTGAGACGGAGCCGGCTGCACTTCTGCGTCGGTGGTGTCCAGGTCAGGTACTCGCGGTCCTGCTCTGAAAAATCGATCTCATTCACTATTAGTCAATTATGCAAAATGAAATCAATGCAAAATCGATCAAATCATTTTTTCCCCCACCCTAACTATGAATGTGCAAAAATTCCACACAAAACATTTGTATCAGTTTGCTACACCCTTCTGAGGCCTCTGTCCAATCAACAGATCAGTACTTTCTTTAAAAACCTGTTGTATTAAGGTGAAGACACACTAACCCGACTGCTGACCGTCACCAGAAAATGTAGCCCAACGGGTCAGTCGGCTCCCGTCTCCCCGACGCAGTCAAAAAAGTGAAGAACACAAATCAACTACCGACTTCAGCGCACGTTCTGCGCTTGCGTGAGACCTAAACTCAGAAATGACAGAACATCCCTGTAGACCAAAACACGGAGCTTGTTGTCATCAGTCGTTGTCAGAGTTGTAGAGTTTTGAGTAGTCCAGAGGGTTGGTGGTGTTGTACTTTTTGAACAGATGGATAGCAATAAGAAGATCCGGTGCTAGCAGCTCTAGGGCTTCTACTGGTGGAAGAAGAAAGATGTTGCAGGTGAAACTGACGAGAAACCGCACTATGCTAACAATGCTAGCAGTGTTGACTTCATGGAATGAATGAAGTCCGTAGTCAACACTGACTGTCACTCCTTCAGATCCGATCTGAGCAGTGAATGGACCATTACAGAAACAATAATTGTGTGAGGTACTTTGGCAGAGCTGGAGTCGCATGGAAACTTCTCCTTCACTCATTCCCTAGTTCAGTGCTTCCCCTCCACCAATCAGATTGATCTGACTGAACGACGGGTAGTGACGATTACACATGTTGAATCAACTGAAAGACTGGAGACGGCATTAACGACAGCCGATCGCACGGAACACGTCGAACAGACTCATGTCACCGACCTCGGCAGACTGACCGATGACATCCGACCGCCAGAAATCGGGTTAATGTGTCTTCGCCTTATGACCCGATGCAAGTTTTCTGCCCCCTGGTGGATTATCATCCCACTGCAGCCAATGGAAGGGCTTTTTTTTTTCACCTATAAAGTCTTTAATAATTTTCTAAAAGTTACATTAAGAAGAACATTCATATATTGCTGAGGGTCTGTAGACACTGCCCCCATGTGGTTTGGAGAATATTACCTTTGGACATTAGATTGAAGGAACTGGTCTAATTTAATCCATTCAAAGTCATTTTAAATCATGGAAAAAGGACAAATGTAAATGTTTTCCAATTGATTGAACTGGGTTCAGCTTTGAGATACTTTTAAGGAACATTGTTGTTCTACTTTTAGTACCTTTTAAAATAATGGTGATGTTTTATATGTATGTTCTTATCAGTTTTTAGTCTGTTTTTAGCGCTGACTTTCATTGTGTTTATGTACATGAGTGTGGACGTACGGCTGTGATTTCCATTTTGTGTAACTTCTGCTGCTGTCTTTGCCAGGACACTGTTGAAAAATAGATTTTTAATCTCAATGAGTTTTTTTTTTTTTTTTTTCTGGTTAAATAAAGGTTGTAAAATATAAATCAAACAAAACAGAACCCTTTGGAAAGTGAACTGACAAATTTGGATGTCAGTCATGAAAGGGTTAATTAAAGAGGAAGGGGACCACCAAACTAGAAAAAATGGTGGTTCTGTTATTGTGGTAGTTCTGCTCTGTTCTGTTATTATGTGGTCCGTAGGGCTGTGTATTAGCAAGAATCTGGTGATAAGATACAAATCACAATACTAGGATCACGATACAATATCACAATATATCATGACACTGTTAAAAAGCCAATGTTTTGTTTGTTTTTTGTTTTTTTTAAAGATTATTTCCTGGAAGGATTGAATTACACCAGAAATATGCACAAATACTAAACACAGTTTTATTTCAGAACAGGATCGA
>NC_043964.1:4991172-5016172 GCF_902148855.1 Sphaeramia orbicularis
CAATTCCATCAAGAGACCACCGCTTTTAAAAATAATAGACGTAATGTGGCCCAGCAGAGGGCAGCGCTTTAATGGCAGGGTTCCCCCCGCTGTGTTTTGGCCTCGCCTCATTGGCTCCCTGGCAGAGAGGCGGGTCATTTTTCACATTACTGCTCACCCCCTGCCTGACGAGTCAAAAGATGGACAAAATCGATAGACATACGCCAACAAAGACTTTGGCTCCGCCGAATCAATGCGACTTATTTGATCAAAGACTGTTTCCGCACGGATGCCTTTTCAACGGCAGCGGTGGTTTGATATGGTCTGGAGGTGGTGGTTCACCGGGGTAGTTCTGTGTTTGTTCTACTTCCATTACATTTCAGCGAGGGTACTTTCTGAAAACAAAAGAGCTAGTAACTTTTACGAAAGTACATGTACGGTTGTAACTTAAGTAGACTTTTGTATTTGTCCCAGTCGACATACATGGGGGTGTAATTGGTGTTTTGTACTCTTTAAGTTTGTTACTATTGGGCCTTTTCCGGTTCCAATCCAATCCATTTTTATTTATAAAGCACAAATTTAAACAAACACAAAGGTTTCCAAAGTGCTGTACAGTAAAAATAAATGCATAAAACTTGTGCCAATGTCTACATTTCCGAAAATTTCATCAAAATCTGTCCATAACTTTTTGAGTTATCTTGCTAACCTCCTTGACGGAGGGAAAAAACAATACAATGAAACCTACCAACGGTTTCATTATGATATAACTCTACATCTCATTTGTATACATTGTATACATATGTATACAAATGAGGTATAAGAGTTAAGTCTAGAGAGAATAAGAATAATAAGAAATAATTAAAGTGACATACCCATAATGACAAAAATGACAGAGCCAGAAAAAATAATAGCTAGCCTATGTAATAAAAAACCCAGAATAAAAGCACACAAGGTAATTTAAAACGGTAATACTAACGTTGGGAATTTTACATTAGTTTAAGGAGTTTATCGTTACACACCAGTATCGGTACATCCCTACTTCAGAGTCAGGATTTGGTGCAGAACATCTGGCCAGTTCCAGTCTGACTGGTCTGGTTTAAATGCAGGAGTAGATGGACCGTCAGTTGCATTATCTGGTTTTAGAACTTCGATATCAGTCACGCTAACATGTTGGCATGTCCTTTAAAGTCCAGTTTTAATTGGACTCATGCCATAGAGTGTTTTTTTTTTTTTTTTTTTTTTTTTTTTAGCTGTTATCTAAACCTACTGAATTTTCAATCAGTAAAGGCGGATATAGACTTGTGGTGCCTTCATGTTGAAGCAGACTGGAGGAGTAATACGAACACACAGCAGTGGATTTGTGTGCAGGGTCAAACTTTTATGGTTTCAGTCAAACAAACATAGTTGTATATTTTAGTACCGTGGTCCTGGTGTTGGTGGTGTCATATATGTATGTTTTATGTGTGTGTTTTATGTACGGGTTTAGCTCTGACTTTTACTACTTGTTTTATGCACATTTTTACTGCACAACAAACAGATCACAGTGGCACAAACAGGTAACACAGGCATCTGGAACTGAGAATACAGCATTTAACTACAAACAAACCCGGTCAAGACTCATTAGAACCGTTTTTTCCATTGGACACATGCCAAAATTTTAAACCGATATTTACTAAATGTCAGGAAACAGAAGTGCGTAATATTGAATAGGCTACATTCAACTGCAGGTAAATGTGGCCCAAATCTGATTTTTTTTTCACCCATATGTGACCTGTATCCAATCTGTTACAGTTTGAACAGCACAAATCTGACCCAGACCACTTTCATATGCGGTCCTAAATCTGACCCAGACCACTTTCATATGCAGTCCTAAATCTGACCCGGACCACTTTCATATGTGGCCTAAATGCGACCTGGACCCGTTCATAGTGGTCCTAAATGGGACCCAGACCACTTTCATATATGGTCCTAATGTACCTTTGTTGCTAAAATGAAGAAACGATGACTTTGGGGATGGTCTCGGGAGGTCCTCCCACAGTCTTTATTCAACAGGGGTTTATCCAGGAACATACACAACATTGCACATCTTTTCTACCATAAGAGGAATCTGACCATTCACCTACATGCATGATGCGCTCCTTTGCTGAATATGATGTTACCAAGATTAATGACTTTGTTTTGAACATAGTTTTGGTGGGGAATTTCCTTTCGTCCTTATTTTCAGGTCAACCTGACCTGCACACACACACCCTGCTTCACACCAGAAATTGCTCATCTCAGGAACAGACCACACACACCCACACACACACACACACACACACACACACACACACACACACACACATACACACACACACTTAAGGCTTATCAAACATTACTGTGACACAAGACAGATGGTGGTACTGTGAAAAACACACAATATATTCTTTTTAGTTTAAATACCATTTTAAACATCACCATTATTTTCCCATATATTCCCCCCTCTGTGGGGTTCAATCCCACAACAAAAGTAATCTAAAATTAAAAATCTGACTTAAACCTTTTCATGCAAGTAAGGCAAAAAACCTGACAGGTGCTCTTGTCAAGAAAAGTCCCTTACGACCCCCCAGACCTTGCAATTTTGTAGCTTTGCATGTACATGGAGATATGGATTATGGGCGATCACTCATGGCTTGCATTGAATATACCTTGGTTGATATAGACAAAGTACAAATTGCCAAACGGTTACTGATTAAGTAGAATTGTAAATATATTGCCATTAATACCAGTTTCTTTTATATGTGTGTGGTTGTAATTACTGAGTATACCAGAATGTAACATATTGTGGTGTGAACCAGGATTATATTGTCACATACCTGTAACAGAAATTGTAACAGGTAAAATTGTAACACATGGTTAACTGGATTTTCTTGAATATACAGGGTGGGGAAGCAAAATTTACAATGAACATTTAGTTGTTTTTCTCAGCAGGCACTACGTCATTGTTTGAAACCAAACATAACTGATGTCATAATCATACCTAACACTATATCCATACCTTTTCAAAAACTTTTGCCCATATGAGTAATCAGGAAAGCAAACTCAAAGAGTGTGTGATTTGCTGAATGCACTCGTCACCCAAAGGAGATTTTCAAAAATAGTTGGAGTGTCCATAAGACTGTTTAATGGAAAGAAGAGAATGACTATGAGCAAAACTATTACAGAAAAGTCTGGAAGATACTATTAAGAGGAATGGGAGAAGGTGTCACCCAAATATTTGAGGAACACTTGCGCAAGTTGTAGGAAGCGTGTGAAGGCATTTATTGAGAAGAAGGAGGACACATAGAATAAAAACTTTCTATTAGTAAATTTTGATTGTGGCAAATAAATTCTCATGACTTTCAATCAACTAACTGGTCATAACACTGTCTTCAATCCCGGCCTCAAAATATAGTAAAATGTGGCTTCCCCACCCTGTATATATGAACCACAGTAGGCTGTTTACTGCTCGTGGATATGAGAGTTTCAGTCCATCAGTCCAAGTCCTTCAGGTGCGGGTGGCTATGAGTTCACAGTACAGTCAATGAGGCTCGAGCGCAGATGTAGACAGTGATGACACAAAAAGTCACTTTCTCCACTCCCATTCATTCAAATGCAGCCTATTACAGCTTATCTGTGTCCATAGCGGTGTAGTCAGGAATGGGAAACACTCCGGCATTCTCGATCACCATCTGTGCCAACTGTGTCCCCCACAGACCCAGAACCACTTTCAATAGTGTGTCCTAAATGTGACCAGACCACTTTCATATGTGGTCCTAAATCTGACCCTGACATGATCTAAGTCAAATAATCACAGCAGAATAACCGACAAAAAGAATGACTCCAGATTTTCCTCTTGGTTTGATGGGAAAAAATATTACATTATGCCTATAAATAATGACAACTTCAAATTTTTGTCTTTTTTTTAGTGCAAAAAGTAACATTAAATTATGAAAATATTAACATTTATAACTATCCAGTTATAATAAAATATGAATAACATGAACAAATATGAACAACCTGAAAAGTGTAAAGAAAATTAAGCACAATTTTAACAATTTTTCTGCCTCTAAGTGTTTAGTGTCTTTGTAGGTCTGATCCACAGATGCACATGTAGAAATGATAAGTTGAGGTAGAATATTGTTAATAACCACAGGGTCAAAGGTTAACAGAGGTGGAGGAGGGATTTCATTGAACCCTCAGTGACTGTTAACACCTTCTGTGACCAACTTTTCAATGATTAAACCTACCAATATGCTTTAAAAAAATATGGAATAGTGGAATTTCTCAGCTTTCTAGGGGTACCACATGTGTAGTACCTGGGCCCACTGCTGATCTGTGGTGAATGTGTTTAAGCTTAGTATCGATTCATTATTATTTCTTCATTTTAGTCAATAAATGGCTGTAACTCAAGAAAGGTTAGATGCAGATCAGGGGTGGTAAACATAAGGCCTGCGGCTCAAAACCAACCTGCCAAAGGGGTCCAGTAAAAATAAAATCATTTGGAAGGCTAAAACTAAGTAAAACTTTGTAAGCCAGTGGTTCATCACCTTTTTTGCTCGTGACCCCATTTTAACATCGCAAATTTCTGGCGACCCCAGACATTCAAAAAAGAGACATTTTTTTGCTAAACTAATTTGTTTTTCTTTATGTAATAGTTTGCTCTACTATGCTGCAAATAAATGTTAATTTTAGAGGACATTTAGTCTATATAATGTATATTATTCTGGATGGAGGGAGTAAATCCAAGTGGTAGATTACTGCACAAAGGGAGAATTGGATTTTCCTTAGTCAGGATATGTACAGTCAGTCTAGCTTGGATTTACAAGGCTGATAATTAATACTGAACAAACAAGAACTCAAACTATGAATTATGAAAGAGCTGCAGCATCTGAAACTGACCACAATGAACATTTGAGACATAAACAGAACCACAGTGCTACAGTTTCAGACTCACAGTTTGTCATGTCGTTTATGTATTATGATTGTCTCTCAACTCACCATATATATTTTTTATTAGTATGTTT
The DNA here is from genome assembly GCF_902148855.1 of Sphaeramia orbicularis. Lineage (NCBI taxonomy): Eukaryota > Metazoa > Chordata > Actinopteri > Kurtiformes > Apogonidae > Sphaeramia > Sphaeramia orbicularis. The sequence goes on from NC_043964.1 coordinate 4,996,197, forward strand.
TTATTTTTAGTTTTATCAATTACTAGAATTTCCGGCAACCCCATTTGAATTCCAGGCGATCCCATGTGGGGGTCCCAACTCCAAGGTTGAAAAACACTGTTGTAAATGCTCTGTCTGAGTTACAATATATTGAATTAATTCAGACAATTCAGAAAATGAATATGCAAAATTGTGGCTCTGAAATAGGCAGAATCTGTGCTGATTGACACTAAATGTTAGAAAACTCAATAAACTATGGTATTTTATATCATGAGCCACAAAAGGTTTTCTTGGTCTCTGAGTAGAAACACTGGTCTCATGCTATATTGGGTTACATGTATTAGGAGTTGTTATATCTCAATTCATATATACTCCTTCTAAGGACTATTATTACATTTTAAAAATGTATTTATTTAACCTTTGCCTAACCAGGAAAATCCCACTGAGATCTTACCTGAGACTGGAACTCTCAGTGATGTGGTCGACACTTTACAATTAGCATCATAAACTGAGTCAACCACTCAAAAGACATTCATATGCAAAATATGTCCATCATCCAACACAGATAATAAAATTGAAGCAACAAGCAATTTTTTTTTTTTTGCATTAAATGAAAAAAGAAAAGAAAAACACCTCTTGTTTTCATGCAAATATTAGAAGCATTTTGGCACTTTATTAGTCTTTCTAAAGCTTATTAATGACTTATATATGTCTATATCTATATCTTGTACATGCATAACTATAAAATGAAGCAACAATGTAAAGAAAAAGTGGGAAAATGGGACAAAGTTCCCCAAAAACAACATGAGAGACTGTTGAAGTGATCCGCAAACTGATTCAACTCATTAAAGGATGCTGTACATACATTCCTTCAGGACTCATTAAAACAACATTACCACATCTTTACTTGAACATACTTCTACATTCATGGTAAAAACTCACAATTAGTTATTGTGTGATGAAATTTCCGTTATGTATGAACTTGCTTGTGTTCTTTTATGGTCAGAGATGTCAGCCATGGTTTAAACAGGAAGTCATCACACGAACCACAACTTCTTCATTCACTGTTTACTCAGTCATTCTCTCAAGATCAGTAACATGGGAATAAACAGGGTTTTTTTTTTTTTTTTTTTCAAAAAAATGACCCTCCTATTATTTGTTGTTAGTTATTTGCATTTATAATGAAACTTATACAAACTGCAGTATGTGTTTTCTATTGTCTTGCCTTTCAGTATTGGTTTAATCACAGTCATTATACTTCTGCCATAACTTTAATGTATTCAAATTCATGTTAGCAACATCTCATCTGCTTACAAACTGTATAAAACAACACATGACAGTTCCTATGTTTGGATCCCCATCAGCCCACAATGATCTCAAAACCATAGAAGCACAAACACATAAAGATTCAGATAAAGTAGTCTATCCCAGGGGTGTCAAACGAATGGCCTGCGGGCCAAAACTGACCCACCAAACGGTTCAATCCGGCCCGTGGGATGAATTTGTAAAATGCAAAAAATTACACTGAAGATATTAACAATCAAGGGTGTCAAAATCATTTTAGTTCAGGGCCACATATGACTAGTAAAATAATGGAATAAAAACACTATACATGATGACAATTCCACAATTTGTCTCTTTGTTTAGTGTAAAAAATTGCAAAAGTAAAATTACGTTACAAAACTGTTGACATTTATAAACTATCCTGTCACAACAAATGTAAATACCTATGGACAACCTGAAATTGTGTTAAGTGCAATTTTCACTATATTCTGCCTGTTACTTTATGTTTTGTGCCTTTGTAAATCTACTGTGATCTGTAAGTTGTAATGAACATGTGTAAATGATGGGTCATATTATTGCTAACTATTAAGTTTATTGTGTTGATATTGTGTTGTTATATTCATATTTATTTGGTATATTTATTCATTGGTTATGAAAACAACAACAGTGTATCTTGAAGGAAGGAATGATTTGACACTGATAGACTATTTAAAAGGCACTAAACCACTTTTCTACATGAGATTTATTCAGAACATGATTTTACGTCAAACGCAACTACATGTAAATCTTGAGAAAAAATTGACTTTTTTAGCAAAATATACATCAGTAGATTTTGGTCGGTGGTGAATGTTTGGGTCTTTATGGGTTAATGTAGTTAACGTAGAATTGCGTAGGGACGCTAGGGACACGTCCCTACTAATATCCATCCACTACTGTGTTGTCCCAACCAATCCAACCGCTGTCTGTAGTGTTTAGTCAATGATTATGGCACACAAAGGGTTAATAGTCAGTCTCTGCTAGAAGTCCTACCTCTAACCTAAATATCACTCTCCGAATGGCTCTGCGGTTTTGCTATCATACATGTGATTGGCCGTCCCCGCTGTTATTCCATCTACTTGTAAAAGCTACAGTTACCGCTAGTTGGACCAGACAGGAGGCAGTTCATATGGATCCACCACTTAGCGTAAGTTGTCAACATGTGTGCGTTTGTTCTGCCTTGGTCATGTCAGCTAGACAGATTTGAATATCAGAGGTGTCATTTACATGTACATTTGTACATGTGTGTGTTTGCCTGCATGCGTGCGTGCGTATGTGTGTCCGTGCGCGCAGGGCCGGTTCATGGCATAAGATGATAATATGATAATTTCTCATTAACTGTCTTAAAAATATGAGAGGAAAAAAACCAAAACAACCCTTCCTGAAATTTCTCAGGTGAACTCTCCCAGACCGGTGCTCACTGAGCATGTGCAGGAGTGACAGAGAAAGAGTGGAGCTGAATGACAGAGTCAGACAGGTGTTGAACTAAACATCCAGGTAAAAGATGGAAAGTTAATCACCATGAAAAGGCCTTCTAAGGCCTTAGCTGCACAGTTTAGAAGAGGAGAAAAGAGGAGGCAGAAAAGTAATCCAATTATAAAGGGATGTAACCTGTTATAATGTTAAAAAACATTTGATGTTACTAGCTACAGCTAGCTGAACTGAACTGAAGCAAAGTTGGCTAATAATGGAACTGTAGGTGATTAAGATATGAGATATCTGCTAAGGTGTGGTTTGCTGCTGAACTGGTTTATATATGTTTCTGTGTGGTTTATGTATGTTTCCATGTGGTTTACTGCTGGCTGCTTTGTGCATCTCCTCTCATGCTTCATGTATCTCCTCTTCATGCCCCCCCCCCCCCCCCCCCCCCCATATGTATGTGTGTTTGTGTGCATGTGTGTGTTTTTTAAAGGGGGGGGGGGGGGCAAAATGGCGAGAACCGACTGACTGATTGTTTGCTTGTTTGATCAGCTCTACATGACGTGAAATTATGATCACAAATGCAAAAAAACATCAACTTTAAGTCGTGCTGCCTTGGAGCACTTAGTGTCCCCACCAATGTCAGAATCCAACCTACTGCCTTGCTCATGACCACAGTTGTTTCTCACAGATCCAAGGACGGTGGTAGTCAACACCTCTGGTCATTCCACTGGCCGTAAGTCACGGTTTTCTCCACAGTCCTCTCCACCAGAATTGTTAGGTTCACCTGTATGCCAGAACCTAGGAATGCAGGAGTAAAGGTAAATCTGTGACTGAGACCAGTGCATTGTTATTATTTCAACCAGAGTAAAGAACATTTGTTTCTTACGACAGAGTGACTGGAGATCCATCGACCCATGTCCAGGTTCCCTCCTGTTCACGATCACTCAGACCGATCCAGTACTGCTTGTTGAGCGCTGAGATGAAGTCCTGTAAAGTATAGAAATGCACCACTAAGAACCTACACCATCTGATCTGTAACTCTAATTTACATGGCTTGACAGGACGAGTGGTTCATCGGTTATTAACCCTACAGACCCAAACATCCACTGGTGTCCAAAACCATCTACTGATCTAAACTGTTTAATACCTGATGATCCACTACTCCTATCAATACATGGAAATAATTGGTGTAAAGTACAGTTATTCATCTTTTCATGGTCATCAGATATGACCATATTTGGACGTTCAGAGGCTCCGTAGTTACCATGGAAACACGTCATCTTCTACAACTTTGATTCATGCACTTAGGTGGACACAGTTTATGTTCAGTTAATGATAGATTTTGTTGACAAAGTCTTTTTTTCCCCCTTCAGTTTCCTCTGCTTCTGATAGAATAACCTCCTACTTTAATCTGAGCTTTTATGAGCATCTACATGAACAGTGAATTAAATAAAGGAAAAGGAATTAAATAAAGGAAATTAGGAAATAAAGGAATTAAAGCTATAACCGTATGTTGTGGCATTTTTACACTTTTCGTTTGTCATCTTAAAATGCTCCTAATAAGTGTGTGTCAAACTAAAATGGAAAAGAAATCCACCAGGTATTGAAACTCAAAAATGTTTAATTCTCATATATTTCTGATAAAAGTCTGACCAATCATTTTAGTCGGTCCGAATAAAATAATTGGCCGAACCTGGCTGAGCCTCCTGTCAATCATCCATTACGGCCGTCCAGCATCCGATCCATTATCACCGTCTCACATCCACATCCCTCTGAATCTGACGCTTCACTGGTGCTGCTTCTCCTGTCACTGACCACAGTCTACTGTCTAGGATGTGTTTGGATAGAACTGACATGCACATGTGGAAGGGAAAAAACGGATTTATGAACAGAAACGACAACTGAGGGGCACAAACGGGAGTCTGATGAATGAAGGATGGAGATAAAAGTCCGGAAGTCAGCTGTACTGGACTGAACAGGTCTGCATAAAGCTCAGCTTTTATGACGGTGGGACTCATACATGTACATGTACATGTTGTCACACATGTAGATGATGTAGGATGATAATTACTGGACTATGAAACGTCAAATGTCCACGGAAAATTCGCGGAGGCTGCGCGTTCACAGTGCGCGCGGCCATCCCCTGGCACTGCAGTGAAGACACTGACCCAGTACTGCACAGACCAGGTCTACTGGTGGAACAGGAGCCCGCGGGGCCCGCGGCAGGTGGATGATGCATCTGATTACTGAGGGAGGGGTCTGCGGACACCCCAAAACGGACCGGACCTCCGCCTCTGCTTCCTTCCTCCGTTTCCATCGCGCATCAGGTGAGAGGAGGAGAGAGGAGGAGGAGCCTCAGAGCTCAGGCAGAGGGAAGGGGGCAGGGCTTTGGAGGGAGGCGGGTTGTTCATGTTCAAAACTTTTACTAAGTGCTGTGAGAAATGCCACATCGGTAGGTATAGCTTTAAATAAAGGATTAGGAAATAAAGGAATTAAATAAAGGAAAAGAGGATAAGAGATAGATAGATAGATAGATAGATAGATAGATAGATAATAGATAGATAGATAGATAGATATATAGATAGATAGATAGATAGATAGATAGATAGATAGATAGAGATTTGTCATTCTCATGTGGTATTTACAGAAATATGCAGGCTGAAACCAAAGGCTGTTTCTCATTAGTATCTGACAATGCAAACGGTGCAGTTAAAAAGACAGTTTAAAAAAGTGAGCATTAAAAATATAAATAAAGATAAAACCACACTGTGAATATACTTTACAAAATGTAACACCGTTCACACAAAATGAGCAGCAGTCCTGTCATGAAGAGGGTTGAATGTGGATGTGTGTGTTCTGTGTCTGGGGATTGAAAAGGGGGCACAGTCCATTTGTGAAACTCACTGTGATGTGGATAGGGGGTGGGTGGGTCTGTTGAGAGTTCACACAGTATGGGTGTGAGTGTAAGGATGGGGAGAGGGCACAGTCTGTTAATATTATGATAAATCGTGATAAATCACTTCAGAATGGTTCGATTTAGAGGAAAAAAACAACAACATGGGAACTGTCACAAAAGTAGCACTAGTAAAAAATCTTAAATAAGGAGAAGCTTTTGGTCGACGGTGGATATGAAGGTCTTTGAGGGTTAAACGCACAACAAATCTATTAACTTTAACGTTTGACACCGTTGTTTCTGTACAAATATATCAAAACATGAAGGTGCTTAAGGGTAAAACAGCAGGATGTTTCGGTTTGTGTGACTTGAATACCAGTGTAAATTCACACATTGTACCTGTTCTTCTTTCGTGTTGATGATCACCAGATCTGCACTTTTTTTTCTACAGTCGCTTCTAGCTGTTTCCCCAGGTTCCTACCGCAGTTGAAGAGAAGTAACAGCTGCTGCTCAACAGTTTCCATCCTTCAGGACACGTTTTCACTGAAAGAAAAAACACAGAAACAAGAAATATTTACAGCGCACACAAGGTTTTAATGACAGGTGGAGAACAGAAAACAATATGATTATTATTGCTAGTAGTAGTAGTAGTAGTAGTAGTAGTAGTAGTAGTAGTAGTATTATAGTGTAAATGACAAACTGAGACTGAGACTTTTTTTTTCTTTATAAATTTTAGGTACTTGTATGTTGTTCATATTTTCAAAGGAGAGTTTGTAAATGGAAAAAAATTCATAACATAATTAACCATTTATTATTATTATTATTATTATTATTCTTATTATGTTTATTATTTTTCCGGGTTTGGCCCATTTTAAATCATATTGTGTATTCTAATGCAATCAACCCCCTAGACACTTCCTGCTTTAACTTCCTTTTTTTCCTGAGTATTTTCAGAGTTTATTCCATGTATGTTCAGAGTATTTTCTCACACCCGCCCTCAGCCTCTCCAGCTCCTGAATCATGTTGGTGACTTTGGCGTTGAGTCTGTCTCTGTCGTCGGTCAGGTTCCATATTTGTTTTTTAAAGGTCGGTAGAAGGTCACTGAGGTCGACATCCATAGAACGGCAGGTCTGGAGTTGAGGCAAAGAGACAAATCTGACACCTTTGCACTGAATTTACATCACAACTTTCCCCCAAAATAAGGTTACTATATTAAAAAAAAAAACATGTCAACATAAGTTTTTTTTTTTCCATTTACTTATAATGGGCAAAATTTCACATGTCTATGAAAACATCAATTTTGTTTCAATTTCCTTTCAAACTTGGCACATATATAGAGGCAATTGACATGCTGACATCAGCACATGCATAGACATGAGGACAGCAGCTGAATCAATGACAAATAAGAGACAATATGAGTGAGAGGCAGAGGTTTGTTGTACCTGGAACCACTTGCTTAATCTAATTTCAGTGACACACACAAGGTTTAATGACAAGTGAGAACAGAAAACATTATGATTATTATTTCTGTTAGTAGTAGTTGTAGTGTAAATGACAAACTGAGACTGAGACTTGTTTTTTTTTCTTTATACATTTTAGGCAGTTGATGTTCATATTTTCAATGGAGAGTTTGTAAATGTAAACATTTTCATAACATAATTAACCATTTATTATTATTATTTTTATTATTTTTATTTTTTTAAGTTATTATTATTTATTATGTTATTATTTTTCTGGTTTGGCCCATTTTAAATCATATTGTGTATTCTAATGCAATCAACCCCCTAGACACTTCCTGTTTTAACTTCCTTTTTTCTGAATATGTTCCGAGTATTTTCAGCGTATTTTCAGAGTATTTTCTCACCCGCCCTCAGCCTCTCCAGCTCCTGAATCATGTTGGTGAGTTTGGCGTTGAGTCCGTCTCTGTCGTCGATCAGGTTCCATATTGTTTTTAAGGGTCGGTAGAAGGTCACTTAGGTCGGCATCCATAGACGACAGGTCTGGAGTTGAGGCAAAGAGACAATCCTGACACCTTTGCACTGAATTTACAGCAGAACTTTCCCACAAAATAAGATTACTATATTTAAAAAAAACATGTCAACATAAGTTGTTTTTTTTCATTTAATTATACTTTTTCCTTTTTCTTTTGTTCAGACAAGTTATAGTTTTTAGATGTTACCTGCTTGACAGTTTCAAGTGTGACTCCAGTCTTCCTCAGAAGCGTCATCCGATAAATGACACGTCAGCAGCACGTCAGATGACGCTTCTGAGGAAGACTGGAGTCACAGTTGAAACTGTCAAGCAGGTAACATCTAAAAACTATACCTTGTCTGAGCAAAAGAACAAAGAAAAAGTATAATTACATAAACAGAAGACAAAATGAACGTCATTAGCCTTTTTTCCATTTACTTATAATGGGCAAAATTTCACATCTACAAAAACATCAATTTTATTTAAATTCCTTCAAACTTGGCACTATATAGAGGCAATTGATATGCTGACATCAGCACATGCATAGACATGATGACACAATGATGCGATGACAAAATAAGATACCATATGAGTGAGAGGCAGAGTTTGTTGTACCTGGAGCCACTTGTTTAATCTAATGTCAATGACACACACAAGGTTTAATGACATGTGGAGAACAGAAAACATTATGATTATTATTCCTGTTAGTAGTAGTTGTTGTTGTGTAAATGAACAAACTGAGACTGAGACTTGTTTTTTTTTTTCTTTATACTTTTTAGGCAGTTGATGTTCATATTTTCAATGAAGAGTTTGTAAATGTAAACATTTCATAACATAATTAACAATTTATTATTATTATTATTATGTTATTATTTTCTGGTTTGGCCCATTTTAAATCATATTGTGTATTCTAATGCAATCAACCCTCTAGACACTTCCTGTTTTCACTTCCTTTTTTTTCCTGAGTATTTCAGAGTTTATTCCATGTATGTTCAGAGTATTTTCTCACCTGCCTTCAGCCTCTCCAGCGTCCTGAGTCATGTTGGTGACTTTGGCATTGAGTCTGTCTCTGTCGTCGGTCAGGTTCCATATTTGTTTTTAAAAGGTCGGTAGAAGGTCACTGAGGTCCGGCATCCATAGACGACAGGGTCTGGAGTTGAGGCAAAGAGACAAATCTGACACCTTTGCACTGAATTTACATCACAACTTTCCCACAAAATAAGGTTACTATATTAAAAAAAAAACATGTCAACATAAACATATAAGTCATTAAGGTTTCAAAGACTGAGGTGAACTATCACACATCTAGAATATCATCTTCAAAAGCTCCATTTAAAAAAGAGTTTACATTAGATAAAGTTTAAATTAGAAGTACTACTATTTTCCATTTGATGCTGCTTCACAGTTCATGTGCAGAGACATATGAATGCAGCATTAAAATGAATTAAAAAAACATCAGATACAATAAAAAACACTGACATTTGACATTAAACTGCACAGTCAATACATCATAGTTAACCCTTTGTAAACCCACAGGATATTTTGTACATTTTTGCCATTTTTTCTCTGTTAATTTGCTGATCGTTATGTATGTGTTACATGTTATGGCATGTTTATTTTTTTCATATTTTTACCCCGCCCCCAAAGGGAAGGTAAGGGGTATTGTATTTGGGTTTGGTTATTTTTGGTTTGATTGTTAACACTTTAGCAGCAAAACACCTTGTTGAATTCATCCAAATTGGGTTATAGATTGCCAATGACCTAGAATAGATGTCATTGCATTTTGGGAAAAGTAGGTCAAAATTCAGATTTTTCATGAATTTTATTTTATTATTGTGTTTTTTTTCCATTTACTTATAATGGGCAAAATTCACATGTCTATAAAAACACAATTTGTTTCAATTACTTCAAACTTTGCACATATATGGAGGCAGTTGATATGCTGACATCAGCACACGCATAGACATGATGACATCAGCTGAATCGATGACAAAATAAGATACAATACGAGTGAGAGGTGCAGTTTTTTTTGTACCTGGAACCATTGTTTAATCTAATTTCAGTGACTCTTGTATATCTCTTGTATATCTATTATACACTACTCACATTTTATACACCATCTGCTATAGAATCATCATATATCAATATTTTTTCTGCTTCTTTCTGCATAAATCTCATAAACCACTTCAGTTCTGCTTAAAAACTACCAAATATTCAGTTAGTTTCAGGATTTAACCCTTTAAATGCCAGTTTGAATATTTGACACTACTTGTTTTATTAAAACAAAAAGAAAAAGCACACACAAAATATGAGATATGGTTCTTGGTAGTTCTTGGTTCAACTGGACTAATTTAAAATCCAGCTGAACCGAGAACCACCGAGAAGAACGATGACCAGGGCAAATGAGAACTTATACAGACATGAGATATTTTCCGTGCAATACATGTTGGAGGGAGTGACATTATTTATATCAGAGTCTTGGACACATGAAAGATTAGCAGTAATACTGATTTTATAATAGCCTTTGCATTTTTAACGTAAGATTTAAAAAAGTGCTTTCAGTGTAAGTCAGTAAGTCTGTACCGAACAAAATTTGACCAAAGGTTTGATGTTTCCCTCTTAAATACAGTGGAGTCAAAGTATGAAGTAGTATAAAATACAGCAGAAATACTCCAATAAAGTGACGAGAGATGGGGGTTAAATGAACAACAATGCTGTTCATTTTAAATTTGACACAGTAGTTTTTGTACAAATATGTGAAAACATTAAGGTTCTTTTCCCGTAAAACAAACAAAAAATGCAAAAAAACCCGAAAAACTAACAAACAAAAAAAACCTTAATTATTTATATTTACGTAGGATCTAAAATAATAAAACTGACTGTAAAAGTCCATAAAGAACCCATATGAGACTGAATCTATGTGAATAATCTCCTGTTCTTTGTGCAGTGTTTGATCCAGACTCACCGTGGACCCCGAGGCTGATGAGTCCAATGATCAGGAAACCACAGAGCAACCCCAGAACGACAACAGGTCCACAAAACCCCCTGTTTGAGACCTGAGGAGCTGAGGACAGGAAACAGACCAGAGAATAAAACAACAGTAACACTGAGACCAGTCTGGAAAAAACACTTCTATGAATCCAGGATCTATACTCTCACCTGAAGACCCTGTGTTGGCACATTGGACCTCCAGGGTCATGCACTGTTCCACCATCCTGGGTTTATAAGTTCAGTTCTGCAGCGATGGCCAGGTTACGTGTGAATGTCCAAAACACTTCAGCTGTGTCAACTCTAGAGGAACTCATGAGTATTTAACATATGAAACTGTTGCATTATGGGATTTGGGATTAAGTTTCAGCATATTTTCAAACTGCCTCCCTGCCTCAGTCTGGGAGGCAGACACCCTCTGTATGTTTAAGAGTGGGTTCAAAACGTTCCTTTAGATCAGGTGTCAAACTCCGGTCCTCGAGGGCCGGTATCCTGCATGTTTTAGATGTTTCCCTCTTCCAACACACCTGATTCAGATGATGAGCCTATCATCCAACTCTGCAGAAGTCTGATAACGACTGTCAGGTGTGCTGGAAGAGGGAAACATCTAAACATGCAGGATACCGGCCCTCGAGGACCGGAGTTTGACACCTGTGCTTTAGATGACTCTTATAGTTAGGGCAGCTCAGGCTGTTCTGAGTTCTGCTGCTATAGGCTTAGACTGATGGACACTCATCTGGATACACTGAGCTCTGCTCTGATATGCCTCCTCTATGACCTCCTCTCTGGTCCTCCTCCTCTATGACCTCCTCTCTGCTCCTCTTCCTCTATGACCTCCTCTCTGCTCCTCTTTCTCCCTGACCTTTTCTCTCCTAATTTTCTCTTCTATTTACGCCCCAGTGAATACATGTTACTGACTTGACTTCTTCCCTGGAGTCTCTGTGCTTATCACCTCACAGATTTTCCCTGGATCATCACAGGTTCTCCCTGGATCCTCTCTGGACCTGCTGCTGTGGTCCTGCGCCTCTCCTCCTTCATCGTCATCTCTCATTTATCCATATAGTTATGATAGTGTTTATTATATAGTTCCATAGATGGTAGAGGTTTATAGTAATTGTACTAGCTGTAGTAGTGGTAGTATATCCATTGTTAGTACTAGTATTTGTAGTAGTAGTATATCCCACTGTTAGTACTAGTATTTGTAGTAGTAGTATATCCACTGTTAGTACTAGTATTTGTAGTAGTAGTATATCCACTGTTAGTACTAGTATTTGTAGTAGTAGTATATCCACTGTTAGTACTAGTATTTGTAGTATTTATTCTAACTCCAGCTGATCTCCTTTTATTAGTTCTAGTTCAGTTTTCTGTTCATCAGTTCCATCCATCTGTCTCCCCCTAATTCCCCCAGTCTCTCTCTCTCTCTCTTCTCCTCCTTTACTCTCTCTTTAACCCTCTATCTCCTCCTGTCACTCGTCATCCTCCTTAGTCTCTCTCTCTCTCTTTTCTCCTCCTTTACTCTCTTTAACCCTCTCTCCTCCTGTCACTCGTCCATCTCCTTAGTCTCTTTCTCTCTCTCTTTTCTCCTCCTTTACTCTCTCTCTTTAACCCTCTCTCTCCTCCTGTCACTCGTCCATCCTCCTTAGTCTCTCTCTCTCTCTGTCTCTCTCTCTCTCTAACCCTCTCTCTCCTCCTGTCACTCGTCCATCCTCCTTAGTCTCTCTCTCTCTCTGTCTCTCTCTCTCTCTAACCCTCTCTCTCCTCCTGTCACTCATCCATCCTCCTCAGTCTGCTTCTGCTCCAGGTTTAAACCTGTTAAAGGTCCTTTTTTCCTTCCTCTGTCTCCACTCACTAGTCTTTACTCTTCGTAGATTCGGTTGGTTTCTGTAAATTGTCTCAGAGTCTGGTTTAGACCAACTCTATATGTAAAGTGTCATTAGATAACTTTTGCTATAATTTAGCACATATATAATCAAATTTGATTTGATTTGATTAGATCTAGACCACAGAGCAGTGAATAAGTGTGTCATGAGTCACTTTTGGTATTTGGGTTGTAAAAGTAGCATTTTAAAAACATCCAAGCATTCTGTATCATAATTAAATGTCTGATGTTTTTAACAAATCAAACCGTTTGGAAACTGGCCACTGTTAGTCTCGTCCATATGTTGGCGATGTTTTGTATCGCAAAAAACTGAGAATTTAACATTTTCCAAAGCGTATATTTTCTAAACCAGGGGTGTCAAACTCATTTTCTTCCAGGGGCCACATTCAGCCCAATTTAATCTGCAGTGGGCCGGACCAGTAAAATAATAGCATGATAACCAGTAAATAATGACAACTCCAAATTGTTTTAGTGCCCTGCTGCAAGACTAGTAAACACAAACCATACAGCCATAAAACTGAACATGAAACTTAAGACACTTCTAAGAAGGGGGTCAATAAATCATAAGACAGGGGGCTGGGGGAACATTAATACAACGGGGAATATAATACATAAGAGTGGGGGGAGGGACGCACACCTGCAGGCCCCAATGTTACGTCCTACCCACAATGCCATTGTAGAACTTCTAGATGAAGGAGGGGATGATCTGGGTCCAGTCACAGGAGGAGTCATCAGTATCTTCTATGACTGAACTCCTCCATCGTTCCATTTCCTTGCATCTGGATCATTCCAGTCACTGCTGCCATTAGTGCTGGCGTATCCCAGAACAGTTTTTCCAGCGTATGGTCTCCATGACAACAACCAGTAGCGCACGCAAAATCCTCATTTAAATAAGGCGGTCTCCAAGACTTTGCACCTGTTGTCATTTGTGCAGGAAATCTGAGTCGATCACCTGTGACACGCAAATCAATAGCGGTGCATTTTTTTAGCGCAAGCACGCAAATTTGAACCCATTATTTGCGATCTCAGTAAATCAGGCCCTTAGTTTGAACAGTGAACAGGACATAAGTCACATAAAATTAAACTGAACTTCTTCATCATTTTCCTGTTTTTCAGTGATCACCACATGCTCCTTTTACTGGGAATCCATTAAAGGTGAGATTCAACAGAACGTCTTGGATTCTGCAGGAAACATGATATCACAGCTGACTGTTGGAGAAGGTACAAACTAATTCTATCAAATAATATCAATAATGAAAAAAAAAGTAACAAGATAAGCACTCAGCACAGACCCCCACCAAGAGAGATCTGCTCCACCCCCCACCCCCCACCAAAATTTAATCATTTCTTCCTTGTGCCAGTTTCAACATTTCCTGAAAATTTCATGAAAATCTGTCCATAACATTTTGAGTTATCTTGCTAACAACAAACACGCATGCACTCAAAGCAAAGTGATCACAATACCTCCTGGTGGAGGTAATAAGTGACTAGATAATATTTTGAGGTCCAACCAAATGGTGCTTCAGTCGTCTCACAATCGGATTCAGTCTGTCACAGAATTATAACTTGGACAGAACAATGACCTGAAACCTGAGCAGAGGAGCTGAGAGCTTCATTCCTCTTTACATTAAGAGGAAGAAAAAAACAAAGAAAGTGGCAAAAACAGTCCTCGTATCTCAGTGAAATAATATCTTGTTCTGCTTTAATAAGTTCCTTGATCTGTAAATGACTACCCTCCATTTAACAGAATAATTTAACTCTTTCCCCGCCAGAACATTTTCCAGTGAGTTGGTGCCAGTGCCAGCCTTTTTGGTCATATTCACTAATCTTTGAAGGCTCACTGAAAGTGTTGTGTTAGTTCCTTTACACTAGATGTATGGTAGTCCACAGTGAAAACTAAAAATAGGAAAGGAAATTGGACTATTAAAATTAAAATGGATTTCATTTGATGATAAATTCATACCAGGAAAATTTGATGATAGATTTCAAAGTTGGGCTGAAAAGGGAATTACAGCCATATGCACAATTATTAAAAAAGGAGAAATGAAAAGCTTCCAGGAGTTAAAAATATATATAAATTAACTAATCAGGACTTTTTTAGATACCTGCAAATGAGGGACTATTACATCAAAGATATTAAAACAAATGAGGATAAAATACATCCCATCATAAAGCTACTTATACAAACTTATGGTAATGCTGTCCCAAAAACTGTCAGTTCTGTATAGTTGGTTGATGAATTCTAGAAATGATTCAACATTCTATATTAAAACCAAATGGGAAAGAGAGCTGAGTGAGGAGATCCCAGAGGGGATATGGTACTGTGTAATCACATGGATATTTAATTGTTTGTTTTTGGACTAAGGAAAGTCATTTACACGATCCGCAACCGCTCCAACTGCAGTATAACAGTGAAAACACGGATTGACAGAAAATCTCGTCATTGGCGGGGAAAGAGTTAAAATTGCACTTATTATTCTTTAGAAATTTTAGTTTTTTTCAGGTGATTCACATTGTTTTGTTTGGATCGTTCATAAAAGTAAGCATTTTCATAATTTAATGGGTTGTTTGCACTAAAACAAAGACAACATTTTTATTATTTGACTGGTCTGGCCCACTGCAGATCAAATCGGGCTGAATGAGGAACCTGAAAGAACATGAGTTTGAGACCCCTGCTCTAGGACATCCCTCGCTGCTGTTCCTCTTCCTGCCGACGCTGCCACTCTTGTCAGCCCCCCCCCCCCCCCCCCCCCCCCAGGGCACGGCGAGCTGAGCGACGGGAGCGAGCCAAAGCGACTGTGACAAGGGAACTCGCATCAAATTCCCTGACAGTTACCTCAACCACCTCCTCTGATACTGCCATGTCACACGCATAAGGAGATTACTGAATGGATTTAGTCAATGTGAAATGTGAGGGAACGCTCCATGATACAAGCCCCCCCACCCCATTCCCACCCCCCTTTTCCCTCCCTCCCTGGAGCCAAAGGAGGCTGACTTTGTGATATGCTGCTATCTGGCATGAGCACTTGGCTGGATTCATTGGGGATGAAGACAGAACAGGTGGCAAAGAGGCGACGGCAAAGCAAAGCAAAAGCGAGCGCACGCCGCTAACACGCCGCAGGTGTCCCGGTTGATGGCACCGAGCTGCACAAAACAGTCCTTACTCACCTCAAAAAGACACAAACAAACATAATTATACGGGAGATTTAGTGCAGGAGGACCTCATTTGGCTGTCTGCGCTGGGGTTTGTGATGGTGGGTTTCTTGGTGATGCCAGGCCCTTCTGTCGCCGCCGTAAAGCACAGCGGTGTGTTCAGCTGTGACTGGGACTCATTAGAGGAGACCGCTGTCCGTCATGGTGCTTGGATGTCTGTGTGCCGGTCATCCAGCAGGGGACTGGGGTGGGGGGACGTGGGTGGGGGGACTGGGGGGTTGGAGGTGGGAGGTGGGCAGAGCCTTCCCCATCATCCAGCCTCCATGCACTACTCTACATCCCAGGGTTATTCATTAGAGCAGGGGTCTCAAACTCATTTTCTTTCAGCTCAATTGGATCTCAACACTGCCTCCTGTGGTTCCCGCTGGTACTGCGCCGTATTCTCCGTCTGGGTTCGCATCCGCTAGCTCCAGGAAAACAGACAAAATTACGAACAGAATGTACGCAGAGGACGGACAGAATGCTTGCGTCTTGTTGAGCCACATTATGTAAAAAATTCCCATTATGTAATAAAAGTTCAAAATGTAGTAAGAATGTCACGTCATCTTGTAATAAAGCTGCATTATGTAATAAACTGACACATTTTGTAATAAACTACCTCAATGCATTATGTAGTAAATTTTTTCGCATTATGTAGTAAGTTATTACAGTTTGAGAAATTTATTACAAAATGCACTGAACACATTTTTATTTTCAGGAAAATGTAATGTGCTAAATTAATCTTTAAACTGTGTGGTTAAAGTTCTGATTACATCACCTGTAGCTCCTGTGACTAATTTCTTCTAAATTGCTCTGAAATTATATTAATTTGGATTGTTAGTACATAATGAACCATGGTATTACATTTTTTTAAAATAAAAATGTGTCCAGTACATTTTGTAATAAATTTCTCAAACTGTAATAACTTACGACATAATGGGAAAAAATTTACTATATAATGCGTTGACGTAGTTTATTACAAAATGCGTCAGTTTATTACATAATACAGCTTTATTACAAGATGATGTGACATTCTTATTACATTTTGAACTTTTATTACATAATGGGAATTTATTACATAATGCGGCTCAACACGTCTTCAACGTAGAGTAAATGAGCTGTAAAACTGAGAGTAACAGTTTAAACCAGTCTGAACAATTAAAATATATGATTCTGCAAAACACAAATATGTATAATATACGTGTATTTGAACCAGAAATACCTTTTTTTTTTTTTTTCAGTAGTTTCAATTTTTTTCAGGTCTTCCACCATGTGAACCCTTTTTGACCCCATTGTTAATATTCATAGACATACTGTTATTATTGTCTAGTCATATTTTATGTCTGTTTTTATTTTATTGTACTTTACTTCTGTGCACTATTTGTTCTAGACTTTCATAGATATACATACTGTTAACCCTTTAGCGTGGTTTTTTTGTTTTTACTGTTCTTTGCAGTGTTTGTTTTCCTTTAGGACCCTGGTGTCAAACAGGTGGCCCAGGGGCCAAATCCGGCCCACCAGAGGGTCCAGTCCGGTCCTTGGGATGAATTTGTGAAATGCAAAAATTACACTAAGATATTAACAATCCTTTAAGTTCAGGTTCCACATTCAGACCAATTCAATCTCAAGTGGGCGGGACCAGTAAAATATTATCAGAATAACATAAAAAATTACAATTCCAATTTTTTCTCTTTGTAAATGTAAATATTTTCATGTGTTTACACTAAAACAAAGTATAATTTTGCCAAAAATGTGAATAACCTGAACAAATATGAACAACCTGAAATGTCTTAAGAGAAGTAAGTATAATTTTAACAAGATTCTGCCTGATATTAAATGTTCTGTGTATTTTTTATATTATAATGTAAATGTGTAAATTATAAACTGAGGCAGAATATTGTTAAAATTACACTTATTTTTTCAGTTTGTTAAGGTTACCCACATTGTTTGAAAGGATATTTTGTAGATGTAAACCTTTTCATAATGTAAATTTACTTTTTTTCTCTTAAACATTGAGAAAAGTTCGTAGTTGACATTATTTACGTGTTATTATGTTTATATTTTACTGGTCCGGCACACTGCAGATCAAATTTAACTGAATGTGGAACTGAACTAAAATGAGTTTGACAGCCCTGCTTTAGGCTTTTTTTTTTTTTTTACTGTGTTTTTACTGAGTTTTGACATAGTCTTATTTATTATTATTTATTTACCTTTATTTAACCCGGAAAACGTCATTGAGATTATAAATCTATTTTCCAAGAGTGTCCTGGCCAAGACTGGCAGCAGTACATTAAATATTTACAGACACAAACTTTTATACATAAAACTGAGTAAATACACACAGCCTGGTCAAAAAGAAGAAAAAAAAGTACCAAATTCTAAAATTTCATTGGAAGTTGATAGCTTTGATTACACTACATTCAATAAACTCATGTCACTGTATTTAATTTCCATCATTTTTCTGGACGTATGTCACTGCTGAGCCTAGTACTGGTACTGTAGGCACCGGGCATGATGGGTAATCCCTTCATCTGCCTCTCCTCATACCCTGGTGCATCCATCACTCTGGAACAGGGCCGTTCTGGACTCATCAGACCACATGACCTTTGGTCGCCATCGGTAGAAACTGAGTTTTTTTTAATCAGAAACCTTAACCTCTGGCCACCCAAATCTGAACAGTTTATCAGAGCAGTTCTGCTGATTTAAAGACAGTCTGAAATATGACATTCATAACCATGGACGGACATAAGGGCAGAGTGGCGCTGACCTTTGACCTTAGGCCTATCCTTGTGCCAGTATCAAAATTTCCTGAAAATTTTCTGAGCATCTGTCCTTAAGTTTTTGAGTTATCTTGGTAAGAGACAGACAAACAGACTCACATTAAAAAACATAACCTCCTTGGTGGAGGTAAAAAGCCAAATATCATTCGTTTAAAGGGTTAAATAAAAACTTTTCAAATATTTCCAATTTGTCTGTAATTTCTGTGCATTTTCTGCCCCACAAAACCAACCCAATGCGACTTCTGCGCTCATAAAACCAACCAAAAAAACAAAATTTGGAGTTATTTTTGAGTTATCTTCCTAACAGACAGACAAACAAACAAAAATGCCCCCCCCCACCCCACCCCCCCATCACCACCAAAATTTAATCATTTCTTCCTTGTGCCAGTATCAAAATTTCATGAGCATCTGTCCATACGTTTTTGAGTTATCTTGCTAACAAACAAACAAACAAACAGACAAACCCTGATGAAAACATAACCAACCCTTGGCAGAGGTAAAAAGCAAAATATCACTCGTTTAAAGGGTTAAATTAAAACTTTTCAAATATTTCCAATTTGTCTGTAATTTCTGTGCAGTTTCTTTCCCTCAAAACCAACCCAATGCGACTTCTGCGCTCATAAAACCAACCAAAAACCAAACTGAACGGTCGACTAAAAGCTAACCGCCAATGAAACTGCCAAACCGGGTGGGTCTGTCCTCCCCCTCCCCTCCCCTCCCCTCCCTCCCCTCCCTCCCTCCTCTTTCCCTCATTTGCCCTGCTGCTCTCCCCTATCCTCTTCTCCTTCCTCTCGTCCATCTCTCAACAGGGGTTCATCTCTTGTGATTCACTGGAGCCCATTACCAGTTCCCCGTCCACCTCCATCCTCGGCCAGCCTCTCAGACGCAACAACACACAAGCACTCGATCAAAGCCCCCAGAGGCCGGCAGCTTGATTGATGCTTATCAGAGAATCCATTGTTGTTGACCCGCGTCGCCAAACCCAGTCATCATCTGCGGCGCCGTGTTATTGCAAGCCTCGCTCCGTATCGAATGTGTACGTTGTTAGCCCGGGTTTCCACTTCATCCCCGGCAATCTTCAATAATACTGGATGGAAGCAGGTGGGTGACAGGCCCGGTGGACGTCCCTTCATTTAGACCTGAGTAATGTAGTTTCAAATCCTCCGTGATGGATCCAGGACCCAGGCAGACCCAGGCCAGACCCTCAGAAGCCACGTAGAGGTGAGACGCATTAAAACCGCATCAGCAACAGAACAGGTCCGCCGTTACAGCCGCCGCAGATTCTGATATCGGCGATCGGAAGCTGTTCAATCGGGCTGTAATTGGCGTTGGGAAGCTGTCCGACAGCGGCAGATACTCGACACATTTCAAACCCCGTCTGTCTAAAGCAGCCGGGAGAAGGAAGACGGAATGGAAAAAAAAAAGAAAACGAAAAAAAATGAGAAGGAAAGGCATCAGCGTTATAAGGAAGAAGTGGATTCAGTGTATGGAAAGAAAACGGACTGACTGGAACATATGGATCAGCTGATGAATACGAAAACAAAAACATCTG